>NC_066376.1:5982847-5987847 GCF_013377495.2 Cygnus atratus | reverse complement strand
AGAGAGAGAGAAAAGTCCCCCTTCTCTTATTCTGGGCTGGATTGATTACCATTCTGTATTCAGAAACACGTCCCCCTCGCATTCCTCTCCTGAAATCCGACAGAAAATGAGGCATTTATTGCTACAGGCAAAATTTGGTCCAGTGGACACAGTTTACATTTAGTATTTATAGAGAAAGAAATTAAATTATGGTGAAAAGTGAAGCCCTTGACCCCAGAATTAATACCAACCCCATCATTTTCTTATTTCTGTTAAGGCTGTGTAGTCCAAATTCAAGCTACCTTTTAGCTCTAAGCAGAGGCAGGGAGACCATAATTAAACTAATCTATAGGGGGGAGGGAGGGAGCAGCAATAATACAGCAGTATATTGTATGGCATTCAATTAGGTGAATAAATACAGTTCCGGACAGACAACATAGATTAGAGACTCGACTTCCTTTTTATTTCAATTTTAGCTTCTCCCTCTCACACACTCACACGAACAAGCACTGTGGAATGCATCATCTTGACTGGATATTTTATAACTGGAAAGTCTATTTGTATGTTTTCCAGAGATAAAGTGTCTCTCCCTCTTTCCCCTTCCTCCCTCTCTCTCTCCCTTTCCCTTCTATTTCATCATTTTTCCCCCCTTTTCTCCCCCCCGCCCGCCCCCCGACTCGAAGCATTTCATTCCGCACGAACCTCCCAGGAAGATTTAAAGAGTTTGCTCCCCTTTTTGATTTTCCAGCCCAGCTCTTGCTCTCCCTCTCCTCTTTGTTAAACGCCAGCGCCGCCGGGCCCGGTGATCCTCTCCCCGTCCCTTCCCAGCCCTTCCCTCCCCACCTTCCCGGGGCTCTGCCGGGAAGGGGGCAGGAGGCAGCCCCCCCCGACCCCCCCCCCCACTTTTGGGAAGGGCTTCTCCGGGGTCCTTGGGAAGAGGGCTCAAAGCCGGGGCTCCCTCCTCGCCCTCTCTTTCCTGGGGAAACCTTCCCTTGAATTATTCACTGGGGGAGCCCATCAATATTTTATTTGGGCGAAAACTTCGGCGGGGACGTAATTTAATTAGGACAAATTTGGCGGCTGTTTGGAGGCTGTTAATCACTGGCAGGGCGAAGAGCGGTGGGTGTGATGGGCTGCTTCTCCTGCGCGGGGAGGGGATGGCAAGGGAGGGGTGGGAACTTTATTTGGGTCTCATTTTTTTTTTCCCTTTTCTTAAATTTGCTTTGGCCTCCTCTTTAGGAAGAAGAGGCTGCTCCTAGCTGTGGCTGCGCTCGCGGTTCCAGGCTTATGGTTGCTGCTGGGGAGGGGGGGGACCGTGGCCGAATCGATAGGAGATTGCATTAATTATGATTTCGATTGATATGCTCAAATCTCCTTCTAAACGCCGCAAAAGGCTCTTCCCTTTTCTTTCCCTTCTTTTTTTCTCCCCCCCCCCTTTTTTTTTCTTCCCACCTCTCCATCCCTCTGCCCCCCTCCCCTCTCCCCTGTTATAGAGCCGGAGAGGAGATGAAAAGGCTTGTAGTTTTAAATTCAATGTGACAGCTCTGGAAAGAGCGGATGATGAATCTCCTATTATTGGATCAGTCTATTTGCCGCTCAATGTCTCTCTGTAATTGGAGCAACATCACTTTAAAGGTTCAGAGAGTAGAGCATTTCTGGTGAAAAATCCCCACAACACGCCGGTGAATGTTTTAAAGGGAAATCTATTAGTGATTTGGAGAGGGGAGGGGACAAGGGGGAAGAGGGTGGGTTGCGGGGGGGGAGGCGGTGTGTGTGTGTGTGTGTGTGTGTGTGTGTGCGTGCGCGCAACTCTTCTGTTTGGTATTTAACCGGGTATCAGGCAGGTCCGTGTGTTCCCCTCCGTCTCCCCCTCGCCCTCCCCTGCCCTCCCCGGGCTGGAGTTCGTCTCCGAGCCCCCCTCGTCTTGTTGTGACAGCTCTGATATTGTTTATTGAGGCTGGATGTCAGGTATAATTAGCAATCGATATGGAAAACGTTTGCTCCCCACACTGGCACGTCTCTGACGTCAGGAGCGATTAACGTTTCTTATTGGTCCCAAATTCCCCCAGCCTGAGCTAATTATTGGGAGCCTGATGTTGATAAAGTTAAAGCGCCCGGGCGCCCTGCAGCATGAGCCCCTCGCCGCGCCGCCTCCTCCTCCTCCGGCAGCAGCACCCCCGGCCCCAGCCGCCCCGCCGCCAGCACCCCCAGCCCCGACGGCACCCCCCGCCGCCGCCCTAAAGCCGCCCCCATGATGGACAGCCGCATCCTGGAGCATCCCCATGCCCAGTTCGGGGGCATGGTGGGCTTCCCTTACCCGCTCGGCCACCACCACGTCTACGAGCTGGCCGGCCACCAGCTGCAGTCGGCGGCCGCCTCCGTGCCCTTCTCCATCGATGGATTACTGAGCGGCTCCTGCGCCGCCTCCGTGGTCAACCCGGCGCCTCTCATCCCCTCGGGCTGTGGGGTGAGCGGGGACAGCCAGCCCTTCAAGCTCGCAGGTAGGAGCGGCCCCGGCCCTATTCCCATCCCTGCCCCGACCCCCGGCCCTATTCCCATCCCTTCCCCTATCCCCGACCCCATCCCTGCTCCGCGCCCCGCTCCGTGCGGGTACCGGGGTGCCTGGAGGAGGAAAGGGGGGGCTGCTACCCTCGGTCCCCCCCCCGAGGGGACGGACGGGACGGGCTGGGGGGCAGCGGGAGCCCCCCCCCCGCTCCCAGCGGGCAGCGTGTGCCCCGAACAATAGCGGGGCCGGGCCGCCCCCAAACTTCTCCGCGGTGGGTGCTCGGGCCAGGCCGCCCTTCCCGCTATTTAAAAAATAAAAATAAAATAAAAGGGAGGGGGTGTCGGAGTTTGGGGAACGAATAGCGGTGTTTTTTTTGTCGTTGTTGTTATTTTCCAAGCGCTATAACCACAGGGAAAGGCTCTCCTGCCTTCCCCAGGCCTGCAGCACGGCTATTGTTCAGCTCCGCAAACGGCGCCCCAGCCTCCTTTTATCGAGCCTGGAACATCTTCCCTCCGCTAAAAATAATAATAATAAAAATCCGTTATTACGATCGCGATAATTTCCCCACCCGGCGGATAACGGGAGGGGCAGCCCGGGCCGTGAATCCCGGCACGGCAAAAGCCCGTCCTCGGGGAGGCCGGAGGCCGACGGAGGCTGCGGGGGGCCCAGAGGCTACTGGGGGAGGCCGGAGGCTGCTGGAGGCCCGGAGGCTTCGGGAGGATGGAGGCTGCCCAGCCCCGGGAGGCCCGCGTGGGACCGGAGGCTGTCTGGGGTGGCCGGGGAAGGGAAAGGGGGGGGGGGGGCCTTTAATTTTAATTTTATTTTTTTTTTAATTCAACCTTTGGTGGCTGGAGCCTCTATCGGAACTTCTCTCTCTCTCTCTGCCAGCTGGGTGCCTGTGGCGAGCTTCCTTCAGGAATAAATGTTCAGTAAAGTACATTTTCGGAGGAGGCGAGGGCAGATCGGGTTCCTGCCCGTTTTTAGCGCAGGTGTGTGTTATAATCCCGCTATTTTACCAACGTTGCCGAGCACGAAAGTTAAAGGCTCCTGTGAATGGCAGGGAGGGGGGAGAAGGCCCGTCTTCCAGGGAGCTGAGGGTATTTCTGCCTTTTCAGACTCGGGTGACCCGGACAAAGAAAGTCCTGGCTGTAAAAGAAGACGAACCCGCACCAATTTTACTGGCTGGCAGCTCGAGGAGCTGGAAAAGGCGTTTAATGAGAGCCATTACCCGGACGTGTTTATGCGAGAGGCTCTGGCTCTCAGGCTGGACTTGGTGGAGTCCAGAGTGCAGGTAAAAAAAACCCCAAACCTCCTCCCCTCCCGTCTCCCCGGGCCGAGATGCTCCTCCGGGAGCCCCAGCCCTGCTCCTGCCGGGGCTCCCCTTTTGTTCCCTGCCCTCGCTCGGTCGCCGCCGGTTTATTTCTACTATTTATTCAAAAAAAAAAAAGAGGCTGGCTCGCGGACGGGCCACAAAGCGTGATATTGCAGCCTAGGTTCCTTAACCATTTTTATTTTTCCCCTGTAAATATTTTTTCCTAAACGAGCCGAGGGTGAAAAATTTAACATGAAAAGCTGAGACTTAATCACGGGTCGGGGTACGCTGGAAAATGGCAACGCAGCTCGCGGGAGCGGCGAGAGCTGCGGGACTTGCTCAACTTCATCTGAGCGGCCTGCTCGGGAGTAGGGGGGGGCTCCATCTCTTTGCTTAAAAATAAAAAAAATAAATTAAATAGGGGTTGAGGCGGGGGAAGTGGGATCGCGTCTCCCCGTGCTGCTGTACGTCGCGGTGGCTGCTCCGGCCGGGGGGAGCGGGACGCGGATGGGGCTGGGGGCTGCGTGGCCGTGCAATGGGGGGGGGGGGGGGGGGGGGGGAACGACACCCGGTTTGCACCCTCGGGGCCGTCCCCCCGGCGCTGAGCCGGCGCCGTTTGCGCGGTGCCTGCAGCGGCTTCTTTTGGCGGTGCGATGCCCGGGCGCCGCTCCCTAAAAAAGCACAGCTCGTCCTCGTCCCCCGACGGCCCTCCCGGGGCGAAAGAGATGGGCTGGGGTCGTGGAAACGCCGGGGCTGGGGCCGTGCTCGGGGCCCGGTGCCGCTAGCGGAGGGCCGGGGAGGGTTTTCTTTCTTTTTCTCATAAGCTAGACAAATAACATTAATTTAGGGGCTCCTCTCCCCGGGATGGGAAGGAGGTCCGGGCGAGGAGAGGCCACCCTCTGCCTCTCGCCCGCTTATTGTGCTGTGTTTTATGGCTTTTTGAGAGCTGCTGCGAAGGGATCGGGCCCGGCCCCAGTGCTTCTGCACCCCTGGGCCGCGGGGAAGAGTTGGGGGGGGGGGGGACACGACACAACAGCCCTTCCCCCTTCCCCTCCGTCGGTGCTAGCAAGGCGCAGCGTGTGTGTGCGTGAGTGTGCACCCCCCACCCCTTCTTTCTACCCCCTTAAAGAGCCGTGGATCTCTCTTGCTGCCTCCCCAGGCCCTGCAGATGGGGGCTGCCGGCACCTCGACGGGGGGGACAGG
>NC_066376.1:3835000-4032347 GCF_013377495.2 Cygnus atratus | reverse complement strand
TCATCCCCCCGGACCCCCCCCCCCATCGCAGCAGCCCCTCCGGGGGGGGGGGGGCACCACGCTCGGGGGGGGGCTCCCACATTTTCCGCCTGCAATCACCGCTTTTTCCCAAAACGCCGATTTTTTAAAATTTTTGGGGGGGGAGCAGCCGTTCGCTCAGCGCCTCGTGCCCCCCCCCTCGGGCAGGTTCCCACGGTGCCGCCCGCCCCCAGCCCCGGGGGGGGGGCGGACACCCCCCCTGCCGCCTGCGTCCATCTCACCTCCTGCCCTTACCCTTTATTAGAGATTTAATTTATTAATATTTATTTCCCCTTTTTTTCCTTTTTTTCTTTATTATTCCCATTTTCCACTTTTTCAATTTTTAAAATTTTTTTCCTCCCCCCCTTTTTTTTTTTCTCCCCCTTTTTTTTTTCTCCCCCCTTTTTTTCTTTTCCCTCCCCCCCTTCTCCCCCCTTTTTTCTTTTTCTCCCCCTTTTTTCTCCCCTCTCTTTTCTTTTTCTCCCCCCCTTTTTTTTTCTCCCCCTTTTTTTTCTCCTTCCCCCTTTTTTTCCCTCTTCCTTTTTTTTTTTTTCCCTTCCCCCCCCCACCCGAAGGACACAAAAGTCTCTCCCAGGCCGGCCCCTCCTCCCCCCCCCTTGTCCCCCCCCCCCCCCATCCCCAAGCAGCCGGAGGGGAGCGGGCAGGAGGCGGTGGAGCCCTGC
This sequence comes from Cygnus atratus, assembly GCF_013377495.2. Classification (NCBI taxonomy): domain Eukaryota; kingdom Metazoa; phylum Chordata; class Aves; order Anseriformes; family Anatidae; genus Cygnus; species Cygnus atratus. Next base: position 4,031,646 of record NC_066376.1, on the reverse strand, counting down.
GGTGCCCCCCCGGGAAGGTAGCTAGGATTGGGGGGGGGGGGGGGGGGGCAATGGAGGGGACCAGCCTGGGAGGCAAAGGAAAGTGTCATCCCCCCCCCATACTCCCATCCATCTCCCTTGCCTTCCTTTTGGGAGGCTGACAAGGTTTGGGGGGGGCAAAACCTTGGGGGGCTAAAAGGGGGAGGGGGGGGCTCCTTTCCTCCCCCACATCACCAAAGCAGAGCAGGGGTTCTCCCCCCCCCCTCGAATAAAGCCCCCTGGGGGGTGGCACGGCACGGGTGGGATTTGAAGGCAAAAAAAGGGGTCCCTGGCACGAGGCATCCCAATACCGGGAGAAATGGGGGGGGGGGGGGGGGGCATGCGACCCCCCCCCGCCATCCTCACTACATCCCGGTGGGGGGGGGTCCCATAGGGAGAGCCCCGGGAAGCGGGCAAAGGATCCCTGGGTGTTTGATGGAGCAGTGCTGGCTTATTTGGTTGCGGGGGTTGTGGTTTTGGTTTTGTTTTTTTCTCATCTTTTACCCAATGGAAAGCTTTTTTTTTTTTTTTCTTCCAAAATCAGGCAAAAATAAAGAAAGAAAAAATAAAGAACCCAGCCGGGCAGGACGGGGGGGGGGGGGCTGGCACGCACCACCCGCGGATGGCTGGAGAGGAGCGCAGATCCCGGGGCTGCTCACACCCCGGGGAGGGAAAAAAAAAAAAAAAAAAAAAAAAAGTGGTTTAGTGGGGAAACGTACGGGAAATACCCCAAAACGCAGCCCCCCTATAACGCCCGGTGTCACGGCTGGAGGTTTTTGACCATGTGCCGGGCTGTGCACGGTGAGCCCTGTGCCCGGGGCGGGGGGGGGGGGGAGGTTCCCTCGATCCATCGGTTTGGGATCGGATGGGGCTGGGAGGGAGCATCTGATTTGGGGTAAAATTTGGGGTTCGGGGTAAAATCGGTGCCCTCGGCTCCGGCAGCTTCTCTGCAGCCCGTCCCGCGGGGGGGGGGGGGGGGGGGGGGGGGGGGCGCAGGTACGTCGGCGTGCACACAAAGTGGATGAACATGGGAAATACTCGCGGCCGCTCGTGCCGCTTTTGGGGGGGGGGGGGAAGGAATCGCGGGGCACGGTGAGCAGGTGTTAAAGGCCGGGGGGGTTGCAGCTCCTGGAGCGTTCACGCAGGGGGAGATGCGGGGAGAGAAGTTGGGAAGCGGGCTGCGTCGCCGCGTGCCTTTGCTCCGTCCTTCTGGAAATTCACCTCTGCTCTCCGCTCCTCGCTCACCCCAGCGGAGCCCCTGGGAGCTGGCAAAGCCGGATTGCCGCACCTCCCCCGGGACGAGGCTTCCCCCAAAAGGGGGGGGGGGGGGGGGTCCTGACGGAGTTGGACGCCCCCCCCGGGGAGCCTCCTTTGGGGCAGCACCGCCGGGTGCGTGCCCGGGACGTGGTGCTGGTGCCCGGCTTCCCCACCTGCAAGGGGACCCCGGCCACCATCCCGGGGTGCAGTATCGGGGCTTAAAATTCACACTCGCCAATATATTTTTAAATCCCATCGTGAAAGCGCACCGGGGTGTCGTGCTGGGTGGGCTCTCGGGTAGGTGCCATCGGAGCACAACGTCCACGGCTCTCCGGGGATGGGTCTGAGTTTGTGTCGCACGCTCGGAGGCTGCGTGCGCCCCGTCCTGCTGCTTGCGCCTGCCCCTTACACGTGCCCGCCTGTCGTGACATGCACCGTGTCACGACAAGGTGCCATCCATGGACCCTGCCCTGTCGTGACAAGGCACCGTCCATGCACCCCACCCCGTCTGCGGCGATTTCACGGTGCTGGGTCCCACCACGGCCCCCCCAAGGCCGTGGTTTTTTTTTTTTTCCTCGCCATCCCCAGGGACACTGCACCAGGCTGCACCGTCACGGCACGCAGCTCGGTGCCCTGGCCCCACCGGCAGAAAAGAAGAGCAGAGGCAAAACCCATCCCCAAAACCACCCCAAGCAAGAGCTTACCCACGGGGAAACAGGACCCAAGGCTGAGCCCGGCCTGCTGCTGCCAGCAAAAGCACGCGCGGGGAGAGCCCGCTGTGATGAGCACCGAGAAAATCGACGGCAATAAGGGGCACAGGAGGAGACCCTCAGAGCCGCTGGCTCCTCCTGTCCCCGGGGTGCTCTGTGCTTTGTGCACCCACCAAGCCATCACAGCACCCCGCAGCCAGCACCAAGTATTGGTGCCCAAACACACGGGAAGGATCCCATGGGGGCGAGAGGGGTGGAAACAGCCCCAGCTGAAGCACCTGAGGGCTCCCCGGCCCCATTGCGAGACCCCAGGGCTTCCCTTCGCCCCCAGCCCCCGGTGAGGGTGTCCCTTGGCTGTCCCCTCCCATGTCCCCAAGGCTCCTCGTGGCCCCGGGTGGGACGCCGGACCCGGGGCAGGCGTCCCCACGCCCCGGCGAGCAGCGGGGTTCGGCGAGGCGAGCCCTTTCTGCCCCACAAAGCTCTGCAGGCAGCAGCGGCGGGCCGATAATTATTATTTCCTTAAAGACGAGCCGAGCGGCTATAGACAAAAAAGTCCCCTCTTGTTGGAGCTGGAATTTGATGTCCTAACGACTGTTTTTGTACGGTGGCTGTTAGAGGAAAGAGCTCGGCAGGAGGGGGAAAGAGAGATTTAATTATAGAGCTGCATTGTGATTTTGCACACATAGCTGGCTGCTGTAATCAGGTTACAAGTGTATCTGATTTTCCTCCCTCCCCTCCCCTCTTCCTCCTCTTTCTCTTTCTTTTCTTGCCTTTTCTTTTTTCCTTTCGGGGGTCCAAGTTGCTTGCTTATGTTTGGGTGTCGCAGAGACGAGCTGTTATTTGGCTTCTCCCAAGGCGATGTCGATGGAGGGAGCGATGCTTCAAAACCCCCCCCGGCAGCTTTCGCACCCCACGGGACCCCCGCGGGCCACGCACCGGGGCTGCCCTGCTGCAGCTCGCCCCCTGCTCCCCGCCAAATTCCTGCAGATTCGGCTCCGCTTCCCCAATAAATAGAGGTTTTTGGCGGAGAGGAGGAGCCCTGTTTACCTCCGCCAGGGTGGGAGGAGGAAAAGAGAGGAGAAAACACATTTTTAAAAGCAACTTTATGGATTTCTAGCCGAGGCCGGCGCTGCTGTGCCTGGATTCGGGACTGTTGTTAGGTTCATTTAGGAATCCATTGTTGTCCATGTGAATTCTTTTTTACATTTCAAATAACAGGATTATTTCCCCGGGGGGTAATATCCTGTAATTTGAACACAATAATGGGAATAAATTACTTACTTAGAACTAATAACGACAGCCTGATTCCAATATATATAGGAACTGTAACAGCTTTGGTTAGTTAAAGTGTAATTGTGTCGACGGATGACATTTTCTTTCAAAGGAATCTGAATGACTTTTAATTAAATTTGCTGGGGGTGGGGAGGAGAGGGAGATACCGGGCCGATCTCTGCAGCCGGGGCTGCCGCCGCGGCCCCAAAGCAGCACGGGGAGCCCGGCGATGGGGCAGGACACAACCGGGACAGAATTGGGGTCGGCTTCTCCCACCCTTCTTTGCCCTCTTTAGCATTTTGGGGTGGGGGGCAGACTGCCACCGTGCAGAGCAGGGAGGGCACCGCAGTCGTGGGCACCCTTGGGTCATCCCCAGCTGATGGGTTTCGGCCATCGGCATTGGGAAAACATGGTGGGAGCCCACGGGGCCTGACCCTGCCCCCGTCTCCCCTCCCCAGAGCATCTCCCAGGTCCGATGCTGCTGAGGAGGGCAGGGATGGATGGAGGGGCGCAGCCCACCGAGGGATGGGGCGCAGCATTGCCGCTGCCCACCGGTGGGGATGGAGGAGCTCTGAGGTGTCCTGGGGGGCTCTCCTGCACCCCAAACGCCCCTACCAGCCCCCTGCTTTGCACCTCTCCCCACCACAGGGCTTTCCTGCAAACAACCCAGGGGGGTTATTTCTGACCCAGCAGCGCTCGAGGTTCCCTTTGCAGGAAAAAAAAAAAAAAAAAAGGCATCTTTCAGCCGCGGCACGCAGAAAGCCAAGTCCCTGCCCCGAAATATCTCTGAGAGGAGCGGCGTGCCGCTGCCAGCGGCTCCGGCCTCCTCCAGGACTCGTTTTACTCTGTTTATCTTGAAAATATTTCTGCACTGAGGTCCCACCCAGCACCGCCGAGCCCTGCGAGGCCGCCTCCAGCCTGACACACGGCCTCTTGTTTATCCAGAGCGAGTTTTACAAATAGCTCATTAAAGCCCGGGGGGCCTGCTTACTGCAGGGAAAAACCTCGCCGAGCGCCCGGCCGCCCGCAGCCCCCACCGAGGCTCCCCCCGGCCCCCCCCGGCACGCAGCGCGCCGCGCAGGCCTCCCGGGGATGGGTTGCAGATGTCTGCTGGCTTGTGGAGTTTCTCATGATTTAAGATATTAGTAATAATAACACGGAGCGCCGGGGCTGGAGCTCCCTCGTCCTGTCCCTGCCCCGACGCTGGGATTTTGGCGCGTCCCACGCGATGCTGCTGGGTCTGGGTCATGGGATTGTGATAGGGTCACGGGTTTTTTTTGTGAGATCCTGCTGCAAATGTGGCTGGTTTGGGGGTGGATTTGCAGGGGGTTTGGCTCAGAGGGCTGTGATGGTGGGTTTTGGCACATGGCAAACTGTCAGGGATGTCCTGCTGGGTTCGAGCCTGGCCATAGGGTCTGGGTGCCTCCGGCCCTGCTGCCAGCGCTGCCCTCGGCCAGAGGGACGGGGACCCTGCCCTGGTGCCCCCTCCTCACCGCCCCAATCCAGTGCTGGACTCAGCCCCAATTTGGGGCACCCACCCCAAGCATCCCCTCCCCAAATCCCCCCGCGGCGTCGCTCCCGCGGCACGCACCCACGCAGAAATCCTTCAGCACAGAACCGCTCCTACCCTCGCCTGGCCGAGGGGATTGAGTTACCTGCCCCTGAAAGAATAAAGCAGCCATTCAGCGGCACTTTCTGTCTTTCCCTCTGCCAAGGCCAGACACCACGGTGATGGTCGCACACGGAGGCAGGGAAACACAAGCCCCCTCCATCCGACGGTGACCCCGATCCGCCCGCATCCCCCCTCTCCCACCCCGTAACTCCAGGCAGAGCGCACGCTTCGCTCGCCCATCCCCAGCTCCCTTATCTTTTAATAAAACCTTTAAGAGCAGAAGTCAGTCCATGCCAGCACAAAGGCAGCGAAATCTCCTCCCGGGACATTAATCATTTTCTTCGACACGTTTTGCTAATTAGCCGAAGCGTTTGCCTCGACGGGGGAGAAATTGGGACCTGGTAAAAAAAATAAATAAAAAATCATTTTAAAAAAAGGAAAACGAGAAGGGGGAGAGGCGGGAAGGGAGGAAGAAATGGGGCAGAGGGACGGAGGTCGAACGCTGCTCTGTGCTCATGTCCCCAGGCACCAGCTTGCTGTGAGCAAACCCAACACCAGCAGCTCCATCCCCATCCCACCGTTATCGGGACGCGGCGATCTGCAGCCCACATTTTACCTTCCCCAGCCCGTTCCTTATTGCCCCGGTGACTACACGTTGCGGCAGCAGCGGGTTATTTGAAACATGCTGGCTGGAGGTTTGACTCGCTGCTTTATCTTTTACACGGCTGTTAATCCTCGGGACACATGTTTCCTATAAGCTGTTGATATTTAACATACAATAAGCGTCTTATTAAATCGCGGGGACTGGCTCCGCGCAGACCGCTCCCCCCAAAATGTGCTCCCAGCAGAGGTCACCCCAAAGGCCACCTGAGCACACCCCAAAGGCCACCCAAGCACCCACCGTGCCTATGGGTTTACAAGGTGCTGCACCCTACGGGGAGAAAAATTCAGCAGGGTGAAGGCTCCCCTGCTCCTGAGCAGCCCCTGTTCATGAATGCTTGGAGAATTCCTTGCAATTTCTTAAAGTCTGTTATTTTAAAAGGTTTTTTGGCAGTGCCTGGCATCATACATATGAAGGCTTGGCCTGTACCTGGGGCTGAGGTCCCACCGCAGGCAGCTCTTTCCATGGGGCAGCTGGTGAGGTTTTGGGGTGGCACATTGCTACGGCAAGACCAGGAAAGCATTAGGGAGTGCAAAATGTGGCAGAAAACCTTCATTCCTGGCATCTCCCAGGGCCAGAGCGGCTTTGCAGTGGCCAGCAGTGGCCGGTGACGGCAGGGACACGGCTGGGAACAAGCCCATCCCGCGCAGGAACAGCAGCTGCCCTGGGCAAACTGCTTTTTCCGAGAGTCCAACCCGGTTATCATAGGACCCGATGTTTTCTGGGGAAGGGAACACAGAGCAACCCACAGCGAGATCACTGTTCTGATTGCACTGAAAAAAAAAAAAAAAAAGAAAAAATCCCAGTAAGAAACCATCGCCTGCTCACTCCTCCCAGCACGGGGAAGCACTGGCTCCCAGCACATAACCTCTCCACACCCCAGCGAGCAAACCCTTGGAAAGAGCTGGGCAGGAAACTTCACGGCACAAAACTTCACGGCACAAAACTTCACGGCACAAAACTTCACGGCACAATCCCCTTTTTCCCAGCAAAAACAAGTGCAATGACAGCAAAATCGGGCGACCCTTTCCCCGCTAGGGAAAGGCACCCATCTGCGGGTCCCCCTGCCCGTCCCCATCACTCGGAGCAGAGGGAGCAAGAGCATCGTTGGGGAGCCAGGGCGCTCCTTCGGGCAGCGTTAAGAAAATAAATCGCAGCTCTTTGCTCCTCTTCAGCACAAGCTTCTCATTGCTGCGGGATGACACACACCGCCCCCACCAAAACAAGGCGCTTTATTATTATTCTGTTTCTAATTTGGGGCCTGGAAATAATTTTCCATTCTGGCTTCCAAACTAAACCAATCAAAAGAAAAAAAAAAGAAGAAAAAAAAAAAGAAAAGAAATTTTCTTTCCAGAAAGCCACCCAGGGGTCGACGCTCCGCGAGAGGGATGGGAGTGTGAAAAGTCACGGGAAAGCTTGCGGCAGTCGAGGCGAGTGCTGCTCCCTGCACCCGTTTCCAGGAAAAATAATAATATTTTTTTTAAAAAAGTTAAAAAGAACGTAGTTATATAGAGAGCATAATGCATAAATTCTTCACTTTTTTTTTTTTTTTTTTTTTTTTTTTTTTTTTTACCAAAGTCTCCCGGTGGATCCTGTTTGCTCCCTACACCCCCAGGCGCATCCACGCTGTCGCAGGCGTGCCCAAACCAGCACGCGCGGTGCTGGCAAGGGGCGGTGGAAACCCCGCGAGCTTCCTCCGGTGTTGTATAAGAGCCGCTGGAAAATAATAATCCTCCAAAAATCCGGCGCTGGGAGCGCGACCAGGCTGCTTCCCAGGTGGCCGGCACGGTTCGCAGAGCCAACGCTGCACGCGGGGAGAAAAAAAATGCCTCCAGGTGAGGAGAGCGCTGTGGGAAGGTCAGGATCCCAGCTGGTTTCATACCAAAGTCCTCAAAAAAAAAAAAAAAAAAAAAAAAAACAGCAACAAACAGAGTGAGGCACAGAGGCAGAGCACCCGGCATGCCGAGCGGCTGCAGCAGAACAAGTATTTTTGTGTGACTCACCGGTGGGCAGAGCCGAGCCGCTGCGTCCCGCGGGTGGGCTCGGCCAGACCCGCTCCCCTGCCCCGGGGTCCCCAAAGGAGAAGCCCCCGGGGTCGGGGGGAGGATGCTCGGCAGGGCCCCGTGAGCTTCGCTGCGTGGATCCGTTCTCCTCCCCAGGAGGAGGCAGGAAAAGTGGTCTGGGGTCACGCTGGGAAGGCTTCAGTGGAAAACCCCAACCATTATCGAGGGTCTCCGGCCCTCAGCAGCGTGGGGAGGCATCCTGGTGGGGTTTGGACATGGGGAGCGGTGTTTAGTCTGCAGGGTTTTCCCGTCCTCCCCAGCACAGTTCCTGGGGGCGTTTCACGTGGACACCCAACACGTGCCCTCACCGTGTCCTCGGGGCTTCTCCACATCTGCCCTGCACCTCCGGCTCGTCCCGAAACCCCCGGGGCTGCCAGGCACTCCCCATGGCACCAGCGCTATGGAGGAAGAAATTAAAAATAATATTTATTTTTTTTAAGAGAAGCAACCCGAAACAAACAGTTTTGATTTATTGCTCGTGAGGAGAAATAGAGCATGTTGAAAGAAAGCACAGGAAGTCCTGGGGATAATAAATCCTGCGCGGGAGCAGATAAAGCCAACGCGCTTCCACGCTTGGGGAAGGCGGCAAGGTTACGGGGAGGGCGGGCGGTTAAAGTTTAGGGAATCTGGGGTGGGTTTTCGGGTTAAAAATACTGAAAAAAATAAATAAATAAAAATCAGCGATGGCTGCTGAACAGCAGGGGCCTGGCACGGAGCCGGCAGGACTGTCCCCATCGCCTCGAGTTTTGGGCACGGGGTTGAGCCCAGGTGCCAGGGAAGGGGACAGCTCAGTGGGGTCCCCCCGGGTCCGTGGTCCCCGACCTGCACAAGTGTGGCAGGGGTGTGACAGCATCGGGATGGTCTGGGGAGGACCGGGGCTGCTGCCCGTCCTCGTCACCCGCGGAATAACAGGAATACTGGATGCGCTGCGGGTACAGAAACAGCACGTACTCGTTTCTGGCTGGGTTTCCTGGCAGCCCCAGCGAGGATTTGGCTGCGCAGGAATTTGGAAGCTGCCTTAAATCCAGGAGAAATGAGAAAAGGCTGGAAGTGACTTTCCGAGCGGAGTTCAAGCAGCAAATCCCTGCTCAGCAGCAGCTCGCAGAGCAGGGCAGCGCCCGCCCGACGCATGGAATCGGGGACACGTTTGGAGATGGGTATCGCATCCTCCTCCATAGGGACACCATGGGACACCCCAGGACCCATCGCCTCCCTCCTCCACCTCCCCAAAAAGCCTCCTCGGCCACTATGTGCAGAGGGCAGCCTCCCATCCAGCTGGAGAGTGGGAAAAACAGTCCCTGTGCACATGGGGGGTACGCATATTGGATTAAAATACCTATTAATTTGCAGGAGTCCCCCTCAGCACCAGAGGAAGGTTGTGGCAGTGCAGCCAGCGGGATGTGGGCCGCCCTTGGAGCAAGCCCTTTCCACTGTGATGGTTTTTATCTCACCTAGGATAACATTTTTAATCAATATCCCCATTACCCCACATGCTTGCTGTACAAACAAGACCTCTCCTCGATGTTTTAAGTGCCCTGAAATCACCCACCCTGATCCGTGCGTCCGCAGGGCTACGTAGCCGGCCCCAGGAGCTCTGCTTCGAGCCCGATCCCCCTTCCCCGGCCCCTTCCCCTCCTCCTGTTTGCTCACACCCGACCTACAGAAAGGAACATGCTCCGTGTTCCCCAAAATTCATCCTCCTCCACTGCCCAGCTCCCTTCTGTGGAAGAGGCTGGGACAGGGATGGACACAGGGGACCCCGCGCTGCGTCTCCTCCAAGTCACAGTACGTTCACCCAAAAGGGACTTTCCTCCTCCTTTTTCCTCATCTACAGCCTCAAGCACCCTCCTTTCCTCTCCACCTGCACCACGACCAACGTCACCCAGCCGGGTTTTAAATATTAATCCTTTAAATCCCACAGGGGAGCCTGCAGGGGAACGACTTCCTATATGGACAGCTTCCTATATGGACGGGAACTTTTTCAGCAGGCTGAGCTTCTACAAAACCAAGCAGACCAGCAAACCCCGCTTTGAGCAAGAGCAGAAAGACAACCCCACTCTGGCCAGGTACACAAATTAAATTAAATCCCCCAGGGCCAGACCCCAAAACACCCTCGGTGTTTCTCCTGGGTCGGAGGAGCACTGCTGATGCTTTGGGGTGAGCAGGGATACTCGCTGGGGATTTGGGACCCCCCTCCCTGCTCTCCCATCAGCCCACATAGCCCCAAAAATACCATTTTTGCTGATCATTAGTAATCCACCATAAAGAAGGGGAAGAAATCCCATCGTGCCCTCGCTCCCATACAGACAGGGCGATGTTAAACCGAACCAAACAAACAAGCGAATCACAAGGCAAAGAGAAAAATCACGTTAAAGAGAAAAATCACGTTAAAAACCCAAGTGTGCATCATAAATACCAGCGCGGGGTATTTGCAGGCGGAATCGCGAAGTGCATCGAAACGGCGGCGAACCAGAGGAGCAGATAGCCATAAATGCAGACAGCGTTCGTGAAAAAATGCTTTGATTAGGATCTGGGCAGCATTCAGCCCAGATGTTCATTTGTCAATGAAAGAGGGATGGGGGGGAGGTGAGAAAGGCTTTAAATTAATCTTTACAACTAGAAAGGAGCTTGTAATACACACCATATGGGCAGAAACGGCCTCCGAGCCCCCCCGGCCCCGCCGCAGCTGCCTTGGATCAGGCTAGGGCTGGGTCCCCCCCCCCGCCCCAGGCCGGACCCAGCCCCATTTGCCCACATCCCAAAATTTCAGCCTCAGGTTTTCCAAACACAGCCAGGGGAGCATGAACCCGAACCGCTCGGCCCCTTCCACGTGTTTTATTCCCACCCGCCCCCCCCCACCGTGCACAAAAACTGCGATTCCTCTTACGGCACCATCTCTATTTTATTATCCCCCCCCTTCCCTCCCGCATCCACATGTGGTTTCTTTTTTTTTTTTTTTTTCTTTAACCCTTCCGAGCGGAGGGATGAGGCTGTTTATTAAATGCCATCCGTTCGAATTAATCCCCCTAATGGACTCGTCGACACCGTGGTGTGCATTTAAATGAACGCTTTGTCAGATTTCAGAGCCGACCTGCAGCGCTCCGCGGAGCGAACCTGCTGGAGAGCCGGGCCGGCAGCAGTGACAGGGACAAACCTGGGAAGGGATAAATAAAAATTAGCCACAAATGCCCGACGTGACGCGGCGGTGACGAGGCTGCAGGCGGCCCCCAGGCGCTGCAGACCCAGCAGAGCGGCGAGGATGGGAGCTTCTCCTTCATGGGAAGAGGGGGGAAAAAACAAAATGTGCTGCTGGGGCAGGATGGACGCGGGGCACCCCCCGTGCCTGGAGCCATTTAGGGATCTGTTTTGCTGCCCTGGAGCCCTGGGTAGTGATGGCAGGAGGATGCTGAGCCCCGTCCCTGCTGCACCAAGATGGTTTGGGGGAGCTCTGTCCCTCCTGGCAGCACTAAAACCCAGCCCCTGCATCCTCACTGCTCGTGGCTAACAGCCCCCCAGCCCCCAGCACAGCCACAGGTTGTTCGCCTTGGCTTCAGCTTCCAGAGAGCTCAGCCCCTTACCCAGCCCTGATCCCACCTGAGCTTACGGGAGGTGACCAGAGCACAGCAAGAGGGAGCTGGGGGCAAGGACAGGGATGATGGGGGCAGCAAGACCTGCTCCTGCATGGACAGTCCCTTCCAGCTCCGGATGTTCTAGGATTTTATGATTCTGTGATTTTCTAATTCTGTGCTTTCCCCCCCCCCGACACCTCCAGGCCCACTCAGAGGAGGAGGTCGCCCCCAAACCACCCGGTTATGGTGCCCATGGGACCCCCCCAGCCCCATCCCACAGACCCCGACCGCATCACGGGGACACCCCCAAGCTGCAGACGGGGCTGGGAGCCCCGCATCGCCTCCCCGCACCTTACCAGACCCGCAGCAGGGATTTCTGCTCTCGCCCGCATCCTTTTAACCTTGCGCCGTCCTCCGAGTGTGGGAGCTTCGACTGCCTGGACCCTGTCACTGCGCGCCGGGGCTGAGGACCCTCGAGGAGCAGCCCTCCAAGGCCAGCAGCCCTCGGCGATGCCCCAGCACCCAGGGGACGCCCGGATGCGGCCACGCGGAAGGACAGCGCCTGGGGGGGGGGGGGGGGGGGGCGGGCAAGGGGATTGTGAGGATGTCCCCAGGATGGGGGCGCAGGCTGGTGTCACAGCCCAGCCAGGGGACATCAGCCCTTCCTCCAGGAGCTCCGAGGCCCCGAGGAAGGAGCCAGCAGCAGCAGCAGGGGTGCAAGCAGAGCCCTTTCTGCCACCGCTGGGGGCTCGCACGGGGTCCGGAGCAGCGCACACGAAGCTGGGGAGCAGCGCGGGGTGTGCGAGTGGTGCTGCGCCCCGGCCGGCCCGTGTCCCCCAGGCGGGACGTGTCCCCAGCAGCCCTCCTGTCCCCATTGCACAGGCTGTAGTGACATCTGCTGGGCTCTCGCTCGGGAACTCCCCACCAAACCCGCTCGGCGCAGACCCTCCGGCACCGCACGGTGCCAGGCCCTTCACCCTGGGAAAACGGGGGACACCCAGCCCCGACAGCCCCGACGTGCCCCAAACCTGGCTCCCCAGCACCCCAACAGCCTTGTTGCCACCTGCAAGCCATTTCCCAGCCAGGACGGCATCGTCACGGGGGTAAAACCAAACCTCAGCGCACCGGGAGCCACCTGGGGAAGCTGGGTGCCCGCAGCACCCCGCCGCCAGCACGGGGATGCTGCAGAGAGCAGAGGGGTGGTGGCAGAGCCAAGGGATGCTGGTGGTCATGGTCCCCAGAGAGATGGGGCAGTGGGCAGCAGGAGGCTCCTGGGGGGCTAAAGAGCTGGAAAAACAAACCAAAAACCTGCATCCAGCTTTGGGGGGGGGGGGAGGGGGCGGAATGATCAAATTAGGAGCGGGGGTAGGTTGTTTATCTCGAGCTGATTTTGATTTTCTCCTTTCAAATATCAGCAGGATGCTGAGCCTCGCCTCATTATGCAAATAGAAGCAATTAGAGCTCACCCAGGCTCTGCCCACGTGATGGGTTTATGGCACTCGCAGAAATCCTGCCTGCTACACGAGAGGAATAACAACAGCCCCCGGGCCGTGGGCTCCAGCCCCCTCGCCCCCCGGCACCGCGACTGTCGGTGAAGCCCCACGTCTGGGGCAAGCCCCGGCGTCACCACCCGGGTGCCCTTCGATGCCCACGGGGAAGGATTTTCCCCGGAGGAGTCTCCCCATCCTCCAGGGGGACACCAGACCCACCAGTATCAAGTCCCCCAGGCTCCTGGGATGGGGAGAGCCACGCTGGGAGCAGCTCCAAAGCCTTTTTCTCTACCCAGCCAGGTGGGACCCCAAAAACGCCGCAGTTTAGGGCTGGAGTCTGGGAGGACGTGTTTTGCTGCAGGGTGGCTTTAGCTTCCTCAACACCTACAGAAAGGAGCGAAACCAGAAGTATTTCCACCCAGGGATGCAGCCTGGCAGAAGCTGGCTCAGCGCTGAGCCCCAGCCTCATGGGTGACCGAAATTCACCAAACCTGGGTGAAAACCCCAAAAAAGTCCTCGCAGCCGCACACACACCTGGCAGAAGGACCCGCAGCAGAGAGGCACCCGCGTGGTGATGCCGGGAGGGTGCTCCGTGAGGTTGAGGAGGGATGGGATGGGATGAAGCCGACGCAGTGGCACCGGGGCCGGAGGGTGCTGGTGCCCTTCATGGGGCGCACGGTGACCTGCAGGGACCAGGCACGGGCGTAAATCTGGTGCTGCTCCCATCCGTCCGTCATCTTCCTCCTGATTTATATCCAGGGACTGTTTGTATCCAGCACCAACCTGGAGGCTGCACCCCCAAAGAAACACGGGAACCGGGGAGAGTAAAACACTTCCAGTGTTGGTCTTCCTCCTAATTTATTTTTTTCCCCTTTTGGATGCAAATGGAGATTGATGAGCCCAGGCGCTGCACCCGGGAGGCTCCTCACCTCCAAGGGCATTTTGCCGTCTGCATTCCCAGGGCGAGGAATGGGCACAGGGCCCCCATGTCCCCTCTTTGCTGGGTCTACTCGCACAGCTCTGTGCCCCTGGATTGTTCCCAGGCAGCTGGTTCAGCCCGGGGGCGTTTGTTGCAGAGCATGCTGAGACTGTTACAGGACGTTACGTGGTGTCACCGTGTTTAACACGGCGAGCATCCCGCAGGAACCCCGGGCCTGGATCCCCTCGCTGGGTTCTGCAGGGCACGGCGAAGCCCTCGGGTGGGCAGGGAGGGGAGAGCAGGCAGCACGGATGGAGCTGGGTTTGGGGTTTGGTCTCCCCCAGCCAGAGCAGCTCCAAAGGATGGTGTAACACGGCGTGAGAGCTCCGTGGAGGTGGGTTTGCAAGAGCGGAAAATAAATGGTAAAATAAAATAAATGGAATACCTCCAATGTTGTGCACAAGGGGATGCAGGGGTCCAGAGCTGAGCTGACTTTTCCCCAACGGCTCGATGCCTCCAGACGAGCAGCTGTAACACCTGGTTTCTTCTCCCACTGCATGTGAGCATCAGGCAGAAAGCAAAGACAGGAGATCCGGGCGCACCCCACGTCCCGGTGAAGCCTGCAGGTCTCACCCCGAGGTGCTACAAAGACAAAGAGCTGAGGACCCAGATAAAAATCTCCCCGTGCCTATCCACATCCCCGCATGCAGCGGGTGTTGCGTTGCTCCAAACCTCCCCAGAAGGAGCCGTGCCTCGAGCAGGGCTGGAGCAGGACGCACCGCAGGCAGTACCTGTTGGAGGGGCTGAGCAGCGCCGGCCGCGTCCCTCCTGCAGCAGCAGGGAGCAGGATCTGGCCCAGGGGGTGCAGGGCAGGGGCTGGACCTGCCCCGGGGTCAGCCTCTACCCAGCTGCTTGTAGGCAGGGCTCAGGAAGAGGTTTTTTTTCCTTCCACGACAGAGCGGAGCAAATAATTCATAGCGGATAAATAATTCACGGCGAGTTTAGCCTTCCTCTGGCTGAGGATCGTCTGCGAGCCGTTAGCAATTATCCCGTATTTATTCGCGAGGCAGGATTTTTAGTTAAATTATTCAGACAAGCCAAGGAAAAGCCCGGGGAAAGGAGGAGATATCTGAAGATGCCACTCGCCTTCATCATCAGAGCCCAGCGTGGGACGAGCAGGGGTCTCCATCGCTCCTGCTGTGCCCCCTGTGCGATGGCCACCTGGGATCAGAGCCCACCCAGGGTGTCCTGACCCCAGTGTCCTTCTGCTGACCAAGCAGGAGGGCCTGGAGCACCAACTTGAACACCCAAGGGTGAGCCAACGGGAGCAGCCCCCATCCTACAAGGATGTGAGGAATGCCCCGCGTCAGCACCTGGCCAGCAATAAATAACTAAATAACGGGGGAAGGTGGCGGCTCCGGCCCTGGGGGTCTGCCAGGGCTCCCCCCAGCATCTCAGGGGCTCTGGGGGAAAACTGGGGCCACGGAGGTGCTGGGCACGGGGCGCACTCATCCTCGCCATGCAGTGAGGCAGCCCTTGGAGGAACCCGATCCCCCCCTGGGGTGGGGAATACAGCACAAAGAGCTTTTGTGCAAAAAGCAGACATTTCTACCTCAACCGGTGTGCAAGCAGGAAGAGAGGGGGAGAGAAGAGCAGCAGCTCGGGGGTGGGAGAACAACACAGGGAGGGGAGGACGAGCACGGTTGAGCCCCTGCTGTCAGCCCTTTTTGGGGGCAGAAGGTTCGTGACCACCCCAAAGCGCTTCCATGTGCCAAGTGTTGGGGTCTGCAGGACACAAAATACAAAACAGAAGGGCTGCAGAGGAGTCAGTGCCTGCGTGCCCTTGGTGCTCCACAGGCACCGGGGGCCGCATCCTGCCTTCCTGGTGTACTCACTGCATCCTTCCATGCCCCATGGGGACATCGCTCAAGCTATGCCCAAGGAAGGGACACGTTCCTGCCCGTGTCCCCGCCGCGGTGACCTTGGCTGCGCTCACGTCTCAGCCCCAGCAGCCGTACGACCCGTGGCGCAATCGCCGAGCCCGTGCTGGAGCGGGAAGCAGCTGCTGCCCCGATGTAAACCACCAGAACAAAAAGCAGAGCACCCCCTGCCCACCTCCCCGGCTGGGAACGGCAGCACCTGGGCTGTTATCAGATGGGCTCGGGTACCCCACGCCTGTCACCTGGCTCCAGCACCGGGCCGTTTGCCAGCCGGAGAAGGACGGGGCTGCAAATGGAGCCCAGCAAGCCCTCAGCTCCTCCCCAAGCCCTCTGCGTGCCCAGGCTGTTTTTTGGGGTCCCAGTCCTGCTCCTGTACCTGTCCCTGTGCCTCCGGACCCCTGCTGCTGCTCAGGTGGAGGATGCTCAGGCACTCAGCCCAAAGGAAACCTCCCTGTCCTTCGGCTGTTTGCCCAACAAGTGCAAGGAGCAGACAGGTGGGATGTTTCCCTCTTTGCTGCAAGAGCTCAAGACATCTCAAACGTCTCAAGGTTTTTCAAGGTTTTGGGAAGCTTCAATTTCCCCCTAACAGCAGCTCCAGGCCCCTGGCTCATGGCACAAGTGCTGTCTGGGCACGGGGCAGAAGGTGCTGCTCAGGACCAGACCCACCGGGCAGCGTTGCCATCCCCTCCGAGCCTGAGAGAGGAGGCGATGAAGGAACGCGCCCAAGGACACGCCAAGCATGCTCCTCCACACCTCGGGCACATCGGGGAACAGGAGGCTTTCAGCTCCAGAGGCAGCCTGAAAGTCACCGCGGCGCTGATCTGCATTCACCCAGCGCCAGCCCCGAGCTCCCCGAGCCTTCGACTTCACTGCTGCAATTAACGGCTGAGGTGATAAAGGGAGCACGGGAAGTAAGGGAGAAACGAAACCCTGCTAGGGCAACACCAAGAGTAAAGTGAGCCCCTAAAACCCATTTAGAGAGAGACTATGGAAAGAAAAATATGAGCGGGACTGACATGTCGTCACCCACACCAAGAGATAAGATCACGTGGGATTTCCCCGGTACCTTTTGACTTCCTTGAGAAAGGGAAATCTGTCCTGGGGTCACCGCTGGCTTTGGCACAGAGACACTCCCGTGGCAGCAGCTCAGCAAGGATGGATTTGGGGTATAAGGAGGCAGCCTGCAAGGAAAATAGCGACACAGGGTGGTCCCGGGTGTGCTGGGATAGCTGGAGCTGTTGGAGAGCCACCAACAGGTTAAAAGCCAAACGCGATTTTAAATTTGAGAAGCGTTTCCAGTAGAGGCAGAGGAATACAAATGCCATCAGACCAGACATGGGGGTACTTCATCTGAAAGGCAAATATTTCAAGGGGAGTAAAATCTGGAGAAGTGCAGAAGGACTCGTCCAGCTGAAGCCCAGCACCGGTCCGAGACCAGCAGAACTTAGAGAGGGGGGAGCTGCAAGTTTCCTCCCAGCCAGCAGAGCGAGGAGGTGCTGGCATGGCCCCGCGTAAGAAAAGCAAGAGTGAGACACCCCGCTGCTCAAAACCAGAGCAGGATGCACTTCCCTGACACGGTCACCAGCAATAACTGCAGACGACAGTCAAACGAGAGCCTTAACCCCACTGTAAATGAAGAGAAACACGTTGTGATTAAAAGGAGTGGGCGCCCAGCTAAAGCCTGATTGCAGCGGGCTGCTCGCGCAGTTGCTGGCCAGCTGAGCCGTGCTCCTGCAGAGCCCAGAGGGCATGGGTAGGATTATGCTGGAAACGGGGAGATCCCCCCAAATCCTACACCCTGATCCTGGCGGAGGGGTCGCCCTCCCCGTGGGAAATGGGCTTGCAAATTCAACAGGACAGGAAAGAAGAAGGTGGCGTGACATCGGGTTTAGGAGGTGCAGCTGAAAACCAGATATTCAGCCCAGAGAAATATTACCCTGGGCTTTGAAAGGATAAAACCTGGTGCAAACATCAGAGCTTCTGCAAGGAGCTGGTGAAACGCCTGCCCTCTCCCCGTGCTCTCGGTGTGCCTTGCTTCGCACCCCCAGGAGCGCGGTGCTGTGCTGCACCCAGCACCTGCGGGCCACGGAGGGACCATGTCGGGGAGTGCAGTGATGGGACAAGGGGGAATGGTTTTAAGCCACAAGAGGGGGATTTAGGGGAGATGTTAGGAGGAAATTCTTCCCCCAGAGGGTGGCGAGGCACTGGAACAGGCTGCCCGGAGAGGCTGTGGATGCCCCATCCCTGGAGGTGTTTAAAACCAGGCTGGATGAGGTTCTAGGCAAGCTGATCCAGTGGGTGGTGTCCCTGCCCATGGCAGGGGGTTGGAATGAGATGGTCTTTAAGGTCCCTCCCAACCCAAGCCATTCTGTGATTCTGCAGAAGAGCCAGGAGGCCAGAGGCACGAAATATCCCTTTGCCATCCATCACCTACCATCAGGAACGTGGTTGTGGAGCTCAGCCATGCCCACGGCCCTTGGGCTGCACCAAGCCCGTGCACATCTGAGAAGGCGGAAGGGACCCCGGGGAGCCACCAGCCCCATCCACACCAACACAGGACCTGGTACAGGTCAGGAGGAGCTGCACAAAAGCTGTGCTGAGCTCCACCATCCTGCACGGCTGCTGCCCCACTGGAGGGACCAGAAGCTCCAGCAGTGCTTTCCAGCAGCACTGAACGAAGCATTCCCAGCCCCTCCGGCGGCTCAGGACCTGCCTGGCGCTGTCAGGAGGGTTACTCCAGCCCCAAGGGCAGATTTGCCAGAAACGCACCCAAATGGAGCAGCAGCCATGGGCTGTTTGCGTGCCTTCTGCCAAGAACTGCTGGGGCCTCCGGCACAAGAGGGGCAGCAACTTGTTTCTTCCTCTCGACTTTTTCTTAGTAAATTAAAAATAATAATAGTGGTAGTAAAACCCCCTTGGCTTCATCCTCCCCCCGCAGAGCAGATGCAATTAGCAGCTTCCCTGACTGGCAGAGGCATGATTTACTCCCAAAACGGGGCGCCTGAAGATGTCGGGCAGCAGGAAGTTTCCATTTGCCCCCCAACCACATTCCCCTCCCCGACCGTTCCCACCACGCAGCATCAGATAAGCTCTCCCACCTCGTTTCCTCGTTAACAGGTTTGGGAGGTGCAGCCCCTGGCTTGGTTAAACAAGCCCCAGGGACACATTCACCTGGAGAGAAGCACACAGCAGACACCTCTCTGCATGGAAAACGCACACCATCACCCATCCGTGGGATGCTCTCCAAATCCAAGCATCCCCAAAGCCATGTTGGTACCCAGGACCTGGGCACAAGATGCTTCAGAACCAGATTGATCTGGCTACCCTCAGCCAAAATATGATCTGGCTACCCTCAGCCAAAATACCCCAAAATACCCCTTTTTGAGGGAAATGGATTCCTGTGATTCGGGCAGGCGTGCCAAGGGGAAAAGCAAAGAAGGCTCCGTGGTGGTGCACAGTGCCACCTCTGTGCCAAGGGGATGGTGCAAGCAGTGGGATCACCCTGTGCTGCGATGGCTTTTTCAGCAGCCAAGCTGCTGCCCGGACAGCCCAGGAACAGCTGAAACCTTCCCGGGTCCCATCCCAAAAAGTCGCCCTGTCCCCAGCGCGGGACGCAGCTGCAACCTCGCCACCTCTGAAGCACTCGGCCGGCCCTGCCCCAGCACCACACCCCACACAGGGGGGGCACCTATCGGCCCCGAAGGGGACCCCGGAGAGCAGCTCGCTCCCTTTGCGCCCGCAAACCATCCTCCTGCTGTGCTCGGCCAGGATTTCACACCAAGCTCACGGGCAGGGCTGCCGCATCCACGCGGGCAGGAGAGGCACGGCCGCGGCGGTAAGCCCTCCGCATCGCGCCACTGCCATTTGATTCCCTTTTAAAAGGGGCCGTATTTATACTTCAAAACAGCCTGTTTGTGTAATTGCCAAAGAAAAAAAAAATAAAAAAAAAATAAAAAGACACAAAACAACCCTGCTACAATGACTAATTAGCTCGCTCCTGCCTCGTACCCTGTAAACAAATGTATTTGTAACCAATTTGCAAGCACTTTGCATAAGGGGCCCAGAACACTCATGCCTGTTTGATGCATTTTGACATTAATTTGATAATAGCGGCTTAACAAGGAATCCAGGCTCCCTAGCTATAAATATGCTGCTTTTCCACTTCCTTTTATCTGCACAGTGAAATAATGTTGTTTTTCCCCCTGCTGCAATAACCACCATCCAACCCTTTCATGAATGCCCTTTATGTCCTTTAGCATTTTCAAGGCTTTTTTTTTTTTTTTTTCCTCCCCTTCTTTCCTCCTCCTGGAGGAAGCAAACGCGTTTTATTAGTCGTGTTTTTAATTCCTGTTTATCGGGGGGGAAGGAGAAGTGAGGACAGCGATGTTACAGCGATAATGCTGCCTGCACAGACAGCACCGAGAGGCGCTCGGAAATACTTCTCCATCCATTTGGGCTTCATGGGGGAGAAGAGGCTCGTTTTTCTCTCCCCTTTCTCCTCTTGCTGTGGCTCCCCCACTCCACGCAGCCCTTCACCAGCACATCGAAAAGCAAATTTGGGCACGATAAAACGGAAAAAGGGCACTGGAGGCCACTTGGATGCTGAGCAGAAGGCGGCCCCTGACCCAAAGGATGGCCCCCCAGGAATTCCCACTCCAGGTCTTTGGCTGCAGCCCCTGCTTGGAGTGGAGGTGACAGCACCACCAGAGCCACCACAGGTCCCACGGGGACTGAGCCTCTGCTGCAGCTTGTCCCAGCTCCGACACCACCATTTCTCCCATCCTCCTGGTCCGTCCCAAAACTGCCTATTGCAGTGCCCAGACCTCGCGCATCCCCCACACGCGCATCCTCCACCTCTGCCTGGCTTGGGAATAACGTACACACACATATACCTTACCCGTGGGCCTGAGAGGCACCACGTGCAGAATTAGCACCTAGAAATTCGTCAGCTGCGTCCACAGCCTTTCCCCAAGCCGCTGCCAAAGGAGCAGGCAGTCGGCCTCTCTCCTCCATACTCTTCTCCTCCCTGCCTCTGCCTTTCTCCTCAGAGCCCACAGCGGTGCTCTCACCCCAAGATACTGAAGAGCAGCACTGGGAGACACAGGGTGAGGGCTGTGAGTAACAGCTCTGGTGGACGAGCCCAGAAAGCTGCACCAGAGCTCACCCACGCTCCCTGCTTTGACCTACGGTGCTCAGGTGTCTGGCAGCAAAAGGCTCTACGAAGAAAGAAGAGGACCGGCTCCCTGAGTCCGTGGAGAACTGGATCTGCTCCATTGGGGCATCCTCTCAGAGCCCGTAACTACATCGCCCAGCCAGCTAGGGCTCCCAGAGGGGCTCAACAGCCCGGGGGCCATCGAGCATCACCGACAGAAGGTGCAGGGCTCCTGGGACATGGACAGGAAAGCAGTGCAAGCCCGGAGCCTTCCAATAGTACATACTTTTCTCTTGAAACATGCCCTAGGTTGATCTGGTTTAAGGCAGTCATCCAGCAGCAAGCTGCTTGCCCCCTCTCCCTGGCCCACCTTGCAGGGATCAATATTGTATTCCTGAGGGCAAAATCCAGAGACAAACCCCAAGAGAACAGCTCTTCTCATGCCGTACGAGACCAGACGGGTAACCTGCGGCACAGTACCGCTGGGGAAGCAGGGAAAAAGCTGTCAGTCCTACTGCAGGGGCATTACTCAAAAAACAGGGCAGCGCCGAAACACACCAAGATCACCGAGCAGAGAAGCTGGCAGAGGGCACAGGATCGGTGCAGGAGGAGGAGGCTGCTCCACCCGTGCTCTCCTCCCCTTGTCACACCCCATCGGCCGCAGTCCCCTCGAGCCCTCCTCTTGGATCATTAACGCCAAAAACAAGGCAGCGAGCCCAGGTCGGAGGCCTAGCAGAGGCTAAAAGCACATTCCTTCCCCAGCCTCCTCCCTCCTTATCTCTCTCCTCTCTCCCCCCAAAACACGTTTAGATAAAAGTTATTGGAACAGTAAAACCCGTAACTTAAACACGAGCGGGAGAGGGACGGGGGCTGCGCTGCGCCCTGTCCAGCAGGCCTGCCGGAGCAGGAAAAAGGCAAAGGCGAGCCCAGGATCACCTCTAAAATTTAAGTCTGGTGACAGACCTTGGACCAGTTTGGGGGAGACCAGGGCAGACGTGCTCCCTGCATGCACTCACCTGCCAGAAGCCAACCACGCAGCCGTCCCGAGAGCTTTGCTCACCCGGGGTGAGTTGGTTGAAGCGCGGGGTCCGCGAGCTGCACCGCTTTCCACCCAGCTGTTCCTCCCACGTTTGTTTTGGGGATTTTTTAATCCCATCACAGCAACATTAATGGGATTAACCAAGCGCCCCGATTGCAACTCTTCGGCATCATGCAGAGGGGTGCAGCTCGCTGCCTAGGGGCTGGGGAGATCAGAGCAAGATTTAGGGGGTAGCTTGGAGTTTCTCGGGGTTTCAGACCTTCCACCGGTCACTTTGGTTCACCTACCTGCAAACCAGGGGTAGCAGCTGCGTCGTCCCAAAGCAACGAGGCTCAGTCCACTGTTAGCGCCCGGACACCCAGGGAGGAGCAGCATTTTTTAGGCACGAAGCAGCTCCTTCCTTGACGTGCAAGCTCATGTCGCTTCAACTTAAAACGCAGCACCAAAGCGTGCCTCCCGGGAGGATGGCTTTGGGCTTCGCTTTTAAAGGGAAATGCGAGGCAGGAGGCAACGAGAGAGACCCGGTTCAAAACAGCTTCACTCTTTATTTGAAGTTTTACATGCCACCAGCGTACAGGAAAGTTGCACATTCAGAACTGGACTCACTGCTAGAGCACGGGGCCAGACGCAAACACGAGCATGGAACGAGCGCACGGGTGGAGGAGCCCGACCCGAGGAGCTGGCCAGAGCTGCAGGCAGGCGGCAGCAGCCTCCTGGTGCCCCTTCGTGTGTCGGAGACCAGCCCAGAGCCCGAGGGCCACCTTCCCCAGCCATCCCCTGGGTGCTGGTCACAACCCGGGGTCTTTTCTCCCAGGGCATCTCCGCTCTCCTTGGACGAGCTAACCGAGCAGTTTTGGCAACGTCTCCGCCAGAACCAAGGGTGTTCGGAGAGCAACTGCCCATTTGATGCTTTCTGCATTCCCCTTTCTATCGACGCCAGCAGTTTTGACAATGAGAAACAATTTCCACCCGCTGTTCGTAGCGAGAGACGACAGAAGTAGGGACTCTTACACTGACATTTTATTTTCAAAGAAAGTTTTGATAGAAAAACATTTTCCCCAGCAGCCTTGGGCTGGGAGTTGCAGCTTCCACTTCAAAGGATGAACTTCAAAAACAAATCCAGTGTCCTAATGGTTTTGTGCTACATTACTTAATTGTCATACAGCTAATTAGCAATGCCTGATTTCACATTCGCTGTACATAGATGAAGTTCACAAAAGAAGGGGCTACTTAAAACAATAAATAAAACAAGGCACCAGGCAGCCAGGCTCCGACAGCATTAACATAAAATGTTACACTTTACCATTTAAAAAAAAAAAAAGAAATAAAAACCCCACCGTAATTAAACTTATATTGATGTCTTCCTTCAGATCTCAGAGCTTTGAATTTCCACGAGGAAAGGGGGAGAAGGCAACGCGGAGAGCAGGGGACGAGCGCGCACGTCTGTGCATGCATTTTGCCAGCGTGCAGCAGAGATCTTTAAAATTCTAATTATTTCCCTATCACCAAGTAAGATCGGGATCAATAGATGGTACAGACTGACCCCTTTTCCTCGAGTGTCCGGGGGGGGGAATTAAAAAAAAAAAAAAGGAAGGGGAGGGAGAAAGGAGAGCGTCAGAGGTCAATGCCACAAAACAATGGATATTGATGTCTCCATTCATTTCCAACAGCAGAAAGGTCAATGCCTCCCTTGCTTCATGTTTTATGGCTGAAATCCTGCCGCTAACAGCAACAATGTTAGTAGTCAGACCTCATCCATCCTTTTTTATTATTAGGATTATTTCTAACCAGGTTAGCCATTTTGAAAATTTGACGAAAGCCGGGGGTGGGGGCGCAGGGCGGGGGGGGAAGAGGGGAAGCTGCCCTGCACGCTGAGCGCAGGGACGGTTCCCATCGGTTTTAGGGACTGCCTTTCCCCCCACCTGTGCTCTGGTTTGTCCCTCGCCGCCCCCCTAAAAACAACAAGGGCCCGAGGCACCGTCCCCTCCCTATTAATCATTATTCCCCGTACACATCCCGCTTGGTTTCTATGGAAATGGTTCTCCTGCCACAGCACCCCGGCCGCCCGTGCGTCTCATCGGAGGGGCCGGGGAGCCGCGGCGAAGGAGATTCGCCCCCGCAGCACCCAGCCGGGCTCGCGGGGCTCCCCGCAGGGCAGGAGAGGAGCTCCGGCTGCCAGCGGGGGGACCAAAAATCGGGGGGACTGCACCCCCCAGGGGGACAAACCAACCTTTCTGCGCCGATGAGCTGCACAAACTGGAAAATCCCACGGACCTGCGGCCGAGGCGTCCTAAGAAAAGGGGTGCTGGCAGGAGGCACCCAGCGCCCGTACCAGCCGGCTGCTGCACGTCGCCCCAGGACTTTGCTGCCTCTGGTGATCCGCCAGGCAAGGGGACAGATCCTGCTCTGTCTCACCTGCCCCAGCAGAGGAGGCAGCAGTCACGGGAATTAAAGCGAGCAGGGTCGCTGCTCTGCCACCCGCCAGCCTGCGTTAGCAGCCCTGCCCTGCCCTCTGCTCCCAAAGGAGCACCGCCTCGCCCTGGGCATGCTTCCCACCCTGCAAGCTCCTGTGTGCGTGGTGGGCGAGCCTTCCCTCCTCCCAGGTAGGGAAACTGAGGCTGAGCCTCGCAGCTCGGGTCTGGCTTCCAGGTACAGGTCCTCCTGCAGTGCCTCCTCCTGCTCCATCCTCCTCCTGCCCAACCATCACCGCCACGAGGAGCCACCACGCTCCCAACCCTCCTGAAGCTTCTCCAAGGGAGTGCTGGTGCCACAGAGCCTCCTTCCCACTGCCGCGTTCCAAAGAGACCCTGAAACCCACGCGGCAAAACGGCTGAGGAGCAGTCCTCTGACCTCCACTCCTAAGAAACCTCCTGAAACACCGAGGGCTCGGTCCCACCAAGCTTCTTCCACCAAAACCACCGTCACTCCTCACACCTAAGACCTCCCCAGCCCACAGGAACCAAAAGCCACGTTGCTTAATGAGACTCTGAACAAGAACAGAGCAAACAAATTTTGATTTTACCCACTGCTGGGACTCGCCCCGGGATATCCATCTCCCAGGGATGCACAGCCACCTTGTCGGGGTCAAAGCACGGGCTGCTGCTTCTGCGGTCCCCAGAGCTCGCAGGGCTGATCTGGAGAGCAGCACGAAACGCCAGCAGGGACTGGGAACCCTGCAGAGGCAGCTCCTGCGAGAAGGGCACCTTTGGTAATTGAATTCATTTATTTTAAAATGCGGGCAGCGGCATCAGCAGGCTCAGAGATCGCCTCGTTAGGTGCTTACGGATAGCAGGGGGAGATTTCCGGAGAGGTGGGCACAGAAACCAGGGGAAAGGGGGAGAATTTCTTATTAAATAAAAGCAAAACACCAGTCCCTCCGTTCTCCTCTCCCCCTCGAACGCTGCACGCCGAGCCTCGGCGCTGAGTGGTCTCCGAGCCCCATATACTGCTCTGCTCTGAACATATGGTGCTGTGTTTAATAGCCCGGCTCTGCCAATCGGGGACTATTAGGGTGGGTTCTTTTTCCCAGTGTAAATGTTGCAGAATATAAATTGTAATTAACACCGATGCCAAAATAGCACTTAGAGAAAATAAGCACATTATTAACATCTGGTGAATCCTGCCTGGAGTGCAGAAGCAGCGGAAATTCTCACTCACCATAAGAGAATTTGTAGCAGGGATAGGGAGCGGTGGCCCACAGTTGGGGAAGGAGCTTTTAGCTCCTTATCGCTATTTGTGGTGCTCTCTTTACCACCTGTGGGTGACCTTTCCTACCCCCGATCAGAGCTGGTAGCGTTCGCATCAGGACTTTTGACCCGTTTGCAGGAATACGGATGTCTAAACATCGTACTCCAGGCAACAGGATAACGGTGCTGTAAAACATGCCTGGTCATCTGCCCCAGCCTAGCGGGACAGAAGGCAGACGGGCATCGCCCTGCCAAGCAAAGGATCCCAGTGCTGCTTGTCTCATCAGGTCGCTCTAACCCCCAGGGCCACAGGGTTAGCCCCAGCACTAAGCACCAGGCTTTTCCTGCACGCCGCTGTCCCCCACCTCAGATTTTCCAGCGGACAGCAACAAGAGCCCTGGCAGCTCTGCCAAACTCTCCCTGGTGCTGCAGCGTGCAGGTGGAGGGGAAATCCCTGTTCAGGATGGGGACAGCCTTTCTCCTGCTGTGCACGTACCAAACAGGTCCCCTTAGGTATTAAGAGAGCTGGCTCCATACCCTCAGCCTCCCCTCTACCCTGCCCTGAGGCTAGAGGCACAGGAGGAGACAGCAGCGTTGGTATTGCTTCGCGCTGCTTGCTGCCTAACCCCCATCATTTATTCCAAGAAAGAAACCTGGACGAAAACCAGGCAGAGCTGAAGTGGCCTGAACTGGACAGAACAGCGACTCGCGTGCCTGCCAAGAAGTCCATCTGATTTGCTAAAGTGTGGGAGGAGGAAAAAAAAAAAAAAGCTGTTGGAGAGGGAGAGAGGGATTCAACAGCCGAGCAATGTGACAAGAGGTAGAAAGAACGGCCTCGCTGGGAGAGCAGGAGAGAAAACAGTGGCGGGATGCCAAGGAGAGGGAACCAGCCTGCTGCACGCACCAGCACGGCGTCCTGTCTGCGGCACTCGCTGCTGCTCCACGAGCACTCGGGGCTGGGCTGCAGGAAGATGCAGCTGCTCCCGGAGGAGCACGGACCGGCCTCGGTACCGGCTGCCGGTGAGGCAGAGGCTGCTGCTGGTGGAGGAGGGAGAGAAGCTGAGGGCAGGCAGCAAACACGCGCAGGGTTAGTTTTAGCAGTGCCCAGATGTTTGATAGAGGACTTACGTTATCCTGCTCATCAACACCATAATCTGTCCAAGCATAGGTTGCTGCAGCCAGGCTCAAGATTTACACCAGCAAGAGATTTCCAGCACATCCGACTGATGGGGAAGTAAGGAGGGAAAAATCCTCCAAAGCTGCGAGATGCTTTTTGTCCTCAAATCTGTCCCACCAAACCAGGCTTCCTATGAACCGCTGATCACAGAGGAGCGTTTGGGAGGTGGCACCCTGCACAGAAAATGCTGACAAGGAGAGGGGGACATCACCTTTGGACGACACTGGGACTCCCCAGAAAAGCACTGCTCAACACGAGACCGTGTTTAGGAGGTAACAGGTGGGGAAGTTAAACAGCTCCAGGTGAGAGCTGCTTTGCAGAGGACCTACCCACTGCTCTACCACAAAATACTCCAGCAAAACAGAAATTCGACTGCCGCCCAGCACCGTCGCTCCAGGAATTCACAACCCGGCTTTTTGTTCAGCTGTCTGATGCTTTCAAAAGTGCTCAGTAAATAAGGCAATATGAAAGTGATCCAGACCACTACTGATGCCTGAGGAAGTTCTGTGGAGCAGAGAAGCTGAAATGAAGTCACACTGTGAAAATACTTGATAACGTCTCTAAAATTAGCATGAGCTCAAGGCATGGGACCTAAGGACAGAACCGGCACACTACATTCCCATCTAAACAGCAAGACAGACGGCATTTCGATCAGACAGGAGCCTCAGCTCATTCGCTGCAGGCTCCATCTACCCTAGGACAAGGATTTCCAAAACAGCTGAGAGCTTCTTCCACCAGGCCCACTGATGGAAACCGTATCAGCAAGAGCATACCACGGTCGAGGTGCTAATAACCTGGAGTTGTTACTCAAAAATTAAAGAGAGTCCTCGTGGTACTTCTCAATCAAAAGACCGTTAAATATCTGTGATTGCATGTGTGCGTGTGACTACAACTGCGCATCTGTAACATAGGAAAGATGCGATGCGTTCCAATGGAGCAACACATCCGGGCCTCTTAGCTGTCTCAGGCTTTCTACTTTGCCAAAAACAGACCAAAGCGACGGATGATTTCCACCAATATCACGAATCACGCCGCCAAAGTACACAGGTTTCCCTTAGGAAACACACCAGGCGACACGGGGGGAAGAGCGTTATTACGTCAGGTTCTCTTACCTTAATCTTCAGGAAGGTAACCAAGCAATTCATTATTAACCACAAGGAAACACTCATCACATTCCAGAAGCCTTTGAGACAGGCTTTTCAGATGCAAGCGCTATCCAGTAGATGTTTCCCCACTGCAAAGGAACAGCTTTTTTTTTTTTTATTTTGCAATTGCACCTACTTAAAGTGATTGTACAGCATCCAGCGAGGTGGCCAGGAGCTGAAGATGGGGAAATCCAGGCCAAGGAGAAGCTACTTCACGTGTTCCCTCCAAGCGTCCTTGCCATGCTGCACCAGTCACCACCACAGGTTGGGGGGTTCTTCGGCCACTCTGCTTTTAAACAAGGTAATTTCATCCAAGTGCCTCATGGGGACATCTCTGATGACCTCCGTCAAGTCCTCGTGAAGAAGAGGGAAAATGACGACATTTAACGCGGGGCGGTCCGCCTGGAAACTAAATCAGACACAGGTTATTAGCCAGGAGGAATACTAATTCTCTGGTGAAACAGAAGGGGATTGAGTGGATAAAAACCACGCGGTGGGGGCAAGGAAGGGTGCTCAGAGGGGGCAGGGGGGCAGCTGGAAGTCAGGGTCTCCCTCTCTCCTCTGTGTGTGTCGTTGGGGAGCACAGGCTGGGCTTGCACCCCTTTCAGAGAATCTGTTGAGCTGACACAAGCTTGATGTGAAGAGGGAGAAAAAAAATTAAAAAAAATCACAATGTACTGGTATTCTGAGATCCCAGCTGAGCAGGGTACCCAGTGACACCAATTTAAACCACCTACAAACCAGCAGCAAGTTGCAGGGCTGTTAAAAAAAAAAATCAGGCCAGAGCAGTGCTGGGCATTCCCTCAGGGCCGAGCATGGGATCATCACCTCAGGCTCCGTTGTTCTGCATGCAGAGTCTGCACTCCGCAATTAGAGCACAGGCAAGTTTAGAAAGCTCAGATCTGCAGATAAGCATTTAAGAGCGCGCACACACACACACACACACACACACAGCCTCCTGTTTAACACAAGTGGCAGAAACCTGTCTTAGCACTACGTGAGTTTGCCCCCAACACGTGTAAGTATCCCTCTTTGCCACTTGAATTCTGGGTCCGTTTCTAAATCCACAGCCCCAGTGGTTTTGTCTCCTCTTCGAAAAACCTGCAGGCTCCTCCTGTCCTCCCAGCTCTTCTTGCCAACATCCCTCTGCTGGGTCTGGTGCGCACACTGAGAATCCCAGACCCTGCAAGTGAGAGGCCTGATAAGACAGCATGGGAGAGGAGCAGCAGAGGAAGAGGACAGCAAGAACTAAAGCCATTTATACAATGCATAAAGAGCCATATAAAAAAGCCCAAGACCCTATTAAGCAAGCACACTGCATAACAGCAGCCCAGTAAGAGAACGTGGGAGAAGAGAAATTGCATTGCTCAGGGTAGCACAACAAAAGAGTTCAGTCTCTTAAAGCTAAGGGGGAAGGAAGTTATTCTATAGCTTAAGGGCTACACCCTTAAGATTAAAACACTTGTGACTATTAGCAGCGTGCCACCAAGCTGTTTCCAGTGAACCGTGTGACAAGGGCCAGCTCGGTGTCACTCTAATGGAGGCAGAGTCAAACTGGCAGCATCAGTCCCTCGAGGCTGAAACGAGTTGTGTTGGGTCGAGAGAAGGGGTGGCTGCTAAACAAGCTCCTCTTACTCAGATGTGTGTCTGAAGCTCATCTTTAGCACTGAGACGGACAGGTTTCCCTCCAGCAGAGGAGATGGCTGGCGATTTGGCTGCTGGAAACACACGGGAAAATCCCAAGTGCTAGCAGTACAGACAGCTGAAGAAAAGGCTACAGGAGGCTGGCATTTCCTGGGAGACAGCAAGGATGTTTCCGTGCACAAATGATTTGGAGTAGAGCTGCCAAAAATGTTGCATAGGGATTCCCATACCGAGTTCAGCTGCTTAGTCCTGGTGGGTTAAATTAATTTGCCTGAGCCTAAGTAGCCGCAGGAGTAAGGATTTCCAGCAACAGAACTACCTGGGGCAATTTTCTATCTTTCTGCATCACAGACTGCCCTTCATGCCTCACGCCTAAGGGCTGGCAGAAAAGGACACCGCTCCCTGGGAGGATCTCGAGACCTGGGTAGGAGCTGAGCAGTTTCTTACTTCCCCAGCGCTACAAGAAACCAAGCAGCAAATCATCGCTGATCCGGGAGGCAGTTGGTAAAGTCTGCGGTGCAATTACATAAAATACAGCAAATGTCTCTTTGATAGTCCCTCCTCTGCCTCAGCTCTTCATGTTCCTTATCCAACACCACAGTCCTGCGGAGAAAATCACGTTAATAGCCCGAGTTTACTGAAGTTCAGCTAGGAAGAAACAGCAATCTTCACGAGATGCAGCCTTCCTGACCGTAACCCCCCCCAAGGCAAAGAAACCTCTGCTTCTTTCTTTGTATATAGGCACTCCCAAATCAGATCTGCATGCTGCCTTCTCACCATATACAAAATCGTAGTTTATAAGCAGCCCTTACACGTAGCTATAAAAACAAGAACCTAGACAAGTTTACACGACAATCTGCCACCACGACAACTGAAAAACCCCAACGCAGTAAGTATACCTTCCAAAGAGGCTGGGTTTATAGAAGAGGTTTGAACTTGATCTTAAAAAAAAAAAAAGGGGGGGGGGGGGAAAGAAAGCTTTGTGATTTTCTCTCCCCCTCAACAGGAAGCCGTACGTTACTGCAAACCTTGTAAATTCCATACCCCAGCAAGTTGACGCCGGAGAATTCTTTCCATGTACAATTTGCGTGATTTAAGAAAAAAAGAATCAAATGCACATGGCTCGCTATTATTCTCAGCTAAATGTGCGTGCAAAGCCTCTCCTTTAACTGCCTGTTAAAAAACACCCTGATTTTAACGAGCAGCTGTCATAATGTTAAACTGGGATTAGCAGTTCCCAAAAGCAGACTCCCTCCGCAACCTATGCTCCTTTAGTCCGTCCCCTGAAGGCAATTCCTTTCTTCGTACACCTGTCCAGGTGGGCTAGATTAAGTGAGAAGCACTTAGAGCACTAGTTCAAAAGGCCCCGGGCGCGGGGAGGAGATAACAAGAAGGGGAAGAGATCGAGTTAATGAGTTGCAGAATAGCTCCTGTAATCTTCTTGACGGTTCTTCCTCATTCCACACCTGGATGGACTTCAAACTGGATCTACCCCTGCAAGCGCGTGGCTTGTAAAATGAAAATCTGAAGGACGGAGAGGGATGTCGACCTGGGGAGACAAAAGAACTGCAGTTCCAGGCATGAAACCCTGCTTTTTTCCGAGGGAAAGAAGCCAAGGATACGCTTTCTTGCTCTCTCCTACAAAACCTCCAGACTAAACTCATCATGATTAATTAAATGAAAGCAAGTTTTCTAGGCAACTGACTAGCAGCCTCTTCAAAACATGTCCTTTAATCAGAAACAACCACTGGGATAACGAAGAAAATACCCCCCCTGCACACACATTTTCCAGCCATAGCCTCTGGTCCAGCAGACACAACACCAAACCAACATCCAGCAGCAGGAACTTTTACAAGGAGGTCTCTGAAGAATCCCAGTTGGGATCTGGACACTTTGTGGGCCTGGCTGCAGCAGCTGGCTGGAATCATCCACGGAGCTGAAAAACAGATATCATAGTGTAGCCTGCTTCATGCATTCCTCCCGGCATCAACGCTGGTGTAACATCACACTACGGTCAGACCTTGAACAGGCTGCACGTAGCTGAAAGGGTTAACGGCGCTTGGTTATTTGCCTCCAAAATTATCCCAGAACAGGTGTGGACTGGACACAGGAAGGTTATTTTCAAGTGAACAGCTTGGTAAATAGCCTACCACTACGGTCTCAATTACTTCCAACCAGCGTGGCAGGATGCAATATGTAGGTCAGGGACAAAGTCAAAAAGAAAGGGAAAAAGTCTAGAGCAAGGTCCGCACTTTAATCAGATTTCCGCAGTTTTAGCAAGACAAAAGAGTCACTCCCCGGAATGCAGTTATCTCCTGGCAAACACTCCCGGTGTGTGCTTTCAGACAGCTCTTTGCAGAGGAAGCCAATGAGTCCCCGAACTCCACCTGCTGATACGGCCAAAGGGCAGCCCAAAGCTGGAGGAAAACCTCAGCAGGCAGCCCGCAGCCGTGGGTTGTGCCCCGCTGTATCTGTCTGCACCACAAATGCCCAGAAGATGACAGCTCTGCTACCTTAGGAGCTGCTCAAACTTACCTCCTCTTACTCCTAAGGATGGGAAAAGGCAGTGTTTGGAACCGAAGGATGTAGTTCCCCTTGCGATTTCCAGAGAAACCTGAGAAAAGCCCTGTGCTAAATTCAGATGCTTCGGCACATCCCACTTCGCAACTGCTGGCAAGGTGGCGAGGGCACGCGAGGTGGTGTAATTGAGCACTGGCAACAAAAGAAACTCACCCCGGATAAAACGAGGAAATACGACGCGGCGGGAGTGGATGGAGGCCAGATTTTTAAACTCCACGAACTGAGATAAGCTCATGGGAAAAGAGGCTCTAGAAAGGAAAAGTAAGGAAGGAAACCGGGAGAAGCTTGATTTGGGGGAACAAAGCAGAGGGGACCGAGCAGACCTGGACTCTGGTTTGCACGACTCGCTGCAGCAACTGAATCTGCTACAGCCACATATCCCCTCCCTCCTCCTCTTAGACTTCACACATGGGCTGGAGCGTTGCTTCCATCAGGAGCGAGCTTCCCAAGGGAAAAGAACGCAGACCGGCTCACATTTTGCCCTGCGCACAGCTCTTCCACCCGCACGCACAAAACCCCTGTTAATCCTCCGCCAGGCACGGCGTAAGTTTGTTTTTGCTGGAAGACTGACTCGCATCGGGGAGCTCAAGCGTGGCATCTGTCTTGGAAGCTTCAGCCAACGTACCTGAGCCAGGCTGGAAACTCCCATCCCCGAAGCACGGCGCGGTGGAAGGGAGGAAGCGGCAGGGCAAGCGGGAGCAGCTGCCGAGGGACATGACCCAAGGGGACATCACCCAAGGCACAGCCAGGCACTTCGCTCTTCTTTGCGGGAAGGCCAGGCGGACACTTCGGGTTTGTTCCGCCAGTTGTGCCCGGATCTCAGGTCCAGGGAACTGCAGGAGCTCTCTCCTTATTGACAGCGACTGCCAAGGGCATAAAACGGAGCTTTTTTTTTTTTTCTTCCAGGCACACCAAAGGGGCTGCGGGTGGGATTCCCCCAGGCACCTCCTCTGTCGGCCGGGAGCATCCTTGCCACCCAGCCGGCCCCCGAAGGGCTCTCAAGAGGGGCAGAAATGCCCGCAGTGAGCCATTTCCAACCCTGCAAGAGCACTGGTGTCGTGCAGACTCCATCTTCTAATCCCAGAAACACACTTCTGAAGTCCCCTAGGAAAGCAGTTGTGACTCCTCAGGTTGCTTCCAGCTCCACACAAGGAGATATTTCCCCCAGAGAGCGTTTCCACTCACCGTGAGCCCCATCAGTCCAGCCTCCAACCCGAGAAGGGGCACAGACGGGACTCTGGAAGTCAGTGGCACACAGCTCTGCCACCAGCTCCAACGCAGCATCCCCTGCCACCGCATCGTGTCCCGGACAAGAAGCGACACACGCCAGATGCACCCCACGAGTAGAGGGGAATTACCTCTGTGCACCGTGGTTTCCCTCTGTAAGGCATGAATGGCACTCCACCACTTCTCCCGGGAGCTGAGGTTTGTCAGAAATGCTTCCAGACTGGGCTTCTTACGTTATTTTGCCAGCTGAACTCTGCATCAGTCAAATGTGACCGGACAATTAGAGAGGGAGGGAACGAGAACCCAAGGAGCAACGCCAGAGCGCCCAGGACACGTCCTAGGGGAGTGCTCTGCCAGAGCAAGCTGAAAGTTATTTCCTAATCTCTTCCACAAATTAAAAAGCAACTGCAGTAACTGCTCAATTAGATTTATTTTACTATGGAAATGCTTTAAAGCTGCAGTTAATGCTTCCGTTCAGCCTTTTACACCCATGCGAGGAGAAGGCATGACGGTGCTACTCCAGTTTTATTTCCCAGCCAAGTGAGAGAGGAGGGCGCTGCCTGAAAGCCACTTGGTGCACAAAGCGATCTTCCCCCGAGGAGGTTTTCGGGACTGAACTCCCTTCGAAACACGCGAGCTGGTAGTTGGAACGAGTCATTCGGGTTAGCCACAGGAATGCATTTAAGAAGGGGCTATGTTAGTACCCCCCCCAAAAGAAGATACACAAATACACCAGGCTGGGGGTGGCCCCACGAGCTGTGCTGGCTTGCGAAGTATTCGAACCCACCCTTAAACAACATCCCTGGCAGAAGCAGAGGTGTCGGGGCCACACCCCGAGCGGAGTCAGCCGTCGCCAAGCCCGCCAACGAATTCTTGGGTAAGGCGAGCTGACAAGGATGCAGTTTGTTATTCAGCCCGTGACAGAATGATTCAGGGGTTTCTAAGAGCAGGAAATGAAACAGACAATGAAAGCTGGAGCAGGATGCTAATGATTCACTCCGCCAGCCCAGCGATACATTAAGTCTTCTGCAATCAGACGCGGGGACTGAGCCCGCAACATGCTTAGGCTAGCGGAGTGGGATTGGCAGCTACCGCGCTGGCTCCGGGATCCAGGAAAGCAGCACTGCACCGAGAGGGACTTTTTCAAGGTCAGAAGGAAGAGACGGTGGTGAAGGGAAGCAAAAACCAGCATGGAAATCTCAAATAAGCCCCGGGTGGTAATACCAGCTTTTTGCAGCGCCGATACAACTGCAGCAGGATGCTGGAGGGCTTTGCAGAATTCAAAGATGGGCTCGCACTCCCCGACTGCCCTAGCAGCCCCCTCCCACCCCATCCACAAGTGGAAAGGAACACCAAACAGGGCTCTTCTGAGGCTGAGCCCACGGTGAGAATCCAAACAAGGAGAATAAATCGGTTGGCTAGAAAAAGAAACTGCAGGGGCTTTCAGAGCAATAGCAACAAGGTGTGGGGGGACACACTCAGCACTGATGTGAGCAAAAATTCATTTGCAATAGTTTAGTCCTATGCTAAATGCCAGGAGAGGGTCTGGCTCGCTCAGCATTTTCCAAATACTCGGTTTCACCCCCCAGCTCCCACCCGGAAGCCCCGTTTCTGCAGCTGAACCCCAGGAGGGTGCTGCAGCGAGCAGCACGGCTGTCACAGCCACGCAGGGCACCAGAATCAGCAGCTGAAGGAAAGGAGAGATCCAGCCAAGGGTTTCATGTTAAAAAAAAAAACAAGCATTTTATGAATTTTTCCCTGCGACAAACGCTTGAATAGTAAGATTAATTCAGATTGAAATAGCTATTCCTGGAAAGTAGCAGGAGTCCTATTGTGAAAGTCACATCAAACTAATCGCTGCTCACACCTGACGCTGGCAGAAGTAGGAGGGCTAAGTTAATATTTCTCTTCCTCCATGTCTTGGATCCCCAGAACAGGCAGATTGTCCTAAAACATTAGAATTCTCTGCACTTCCCAGCACCGGTTAACCCTCAGTCATCCAGATCCCGAGGCGTGGCATTACAGAGGGACTTTGCAGAGCCATTTGCTGCAGACAGGTAGCCGGCCTGGCGAGGGAAACAAAGGCACAGAGCTTGAGCTAGGGCTGCCAGCCCTCAGGGGATGCTGCACCAGGATCCCACCCTCTGTCCCCTCTCCCAACAGCTCCCAGATTTCTCCCTGCCTCCGGGAGATGTGAGCAGGCGAGCCAAGCTGCCCACCCAGCTCCCCAAAACACACTTGAGCTGCCCCCCAATCTTTCGCTTTCTGACCACGCCATCTTCCACGGCTTCCAAATTCTCTTGAATTGCACTTCTCTAAGTCACAACTCACCTCTACGCCTTGACACTTTTCCCTTATGTATGAAGAATCCCTAATGCTCTGAGGCTTTTCGGTTTGCTTTGTGGTGGGTTTTGTTGTTTTCTTTTAAATTTAACTGTTGCTTTCTCGATCTTTTCCAAGGCGTTTTTCCAAGGACTTCTCGCAGGCTTGTATTGTCTGGTACTGCAGAGTCCTTGAAATCACTACAATGATAGGAGCTATCTAAACCCTTAAGCTAAAACCAGAAAAATTCTAAAGGAACACACTGGAAAATCAAATCTGTCCTTGAGGCCAAGGGGACATTTGCCAAAGCATTTCCCATCCCCTCTTCCAGCCTATTTTCTGCTGGCAAGCTCCGCCAGGAGAGCAACTTGTGCACATTTGTGCGGTGCCCGCTGACCGCGCCATGCAGCAGCGCAATGCTGAAGCCATCCAAATTCCTTTTCCCGCAAGATTTTTGGGGCAGAGAAATACAAGCGTATAAACGCGATTATTTAGCATGCAACACATCAGGACAGAGTAGCGGGACACCTTCCGTAGGTCACAGCTCCATCTACTGACTACTTCACAAAATAACAGCGTGAAAACCCTCGGGGAAAGCTGCTTGAAGCAAGCCCCCTCCTCTTACCGCCTGGTTAGACCGACTTGGAGCTCCCTGCAACCATTTAGAAAGAATCCCCGCACTGCAGCTCTGCCCAGAAGGAAGAAAACCTCTCGTTTCAAGGAATTTTCTTTGCACAGAAAAAAAATAAGGGGTTACACTTGGAGCTACAACCGTGGGTCCTGGCATTGTGGTATTTTAGTGGGTTGGAAGTGACGCTGCAGTGGGTTTAACAGAAGAGTTATTTAAGCGAAGACAGCACATGCTTTTAGCTAAGCACTCTGGCAAAGTTAGGGTGCAAGCACAAAAAGGAAAACACTGTTGTTAGATCCGCTACTATCTGAAGTACGGCGGCAGCTGAGCACCATGTGATGGGGAAAGAAACGTCATTTTACAGAGAAACTGTGAGCCGAGACCAGTGTGGTATGTGAAATCTGAGGCAGATCAGGGGAGTGGACACGGCTCACCCAGGCCGCATGTCCCTCTCTAATCACTGGGCCCTCCTCATGTGCACGGAGGATGTCCCTGAACCATAAAGATGATTACCCCTCCCCTCCACGTGGAAGAAGAAAGAAGAAAGAAGAACACTGCAATGATTTATCTGCCCAGGGGGAAACCGTCCTCTCCAAGGCTCAGAGGAGACCTTGCCCTTGCAAGCCTCTTGTTTGCTGATGAGGGCTCCAGACAAATTCTCTTCCGCTTACTGTGCTCCGTTGCAAAAGAGGCAGGACTGAATCAGAGGCTTTTTACGGACTGAAACACAAGAACTAACCTCTCTGAAATAGCAGCGAGCTTCAGCCAGAAGACTGCCCACAGGAAAGCTGGGGAGCACAAGGCCTAGTTTAGAGCCGTCACGAGGCTAAAAGGCACGAGAACAACTTTCTTTGCAGGCCAGTAGAGCAGAAATAGATAATACCATCCTATCTTACGGACAAGGGGAAGAGTTTGAGAATCTGCTCAGGCTTTAAGCCATCGGTGTGGAGCGGGAGGGTCAACACCTGAGCTCCCATCACCGTAGCCTGTGCACATGCCACCTTCCAGCACAAGTCCGTGGTAGAAACCGGTCTGTTCTCCCCAAATCGGTCCCAGCCTCTTCTGTGAGCCAAACCCTCCTGTGAATCCACATCTGAAAAAGAACTGCACGGCACTGGATGGTATTTTCAAGCCCTCCGAGCCCTACCACCTGCAGCAAACTCCTGCATATGCCCAGCCCAAGGGACCCCCTTGCTCCCATTTCTTCTTTCTGGAGGCGTTGGGAGAACGGGGGTAATTTCAGCCCTATCTTTGTCCACAAGCTGCAGTCACTTGGCTGCTCTCAGCCTAAACAAGATCACCTCTGCAGCCCCACAACAGGAACTCTGCCCCGCAGTGGGACCTGAGGAATACAAACCCATTCCCCCAGCTCCAAGGGAGGAGAGCAAAGAAGCCTTCCCTGCTCTCACCTCCTCCTTCCCACTCATCCCTCATGTTTTCCCTGCACACGCAGCATCTGCACACATCCCTCCCCCCAAAAAAATAAGAAAAAAAAAGAAAAGCCACCTTCTTTTGTTCTGGCACAGGATATCTAACTTCAAACTTGCTGCCCGACGGGCCCTTCCAATTTCAAGTTTGGATTAAAGGCGTGCGAGCAGCACCTTCTTACAGGAAGCCATGCAGTATGAACTAGAGCCTTTTCCACAGGTTAAAGTTATGAACTAGCTCGCTCAAGGATTTTACTGCACGTCTCTTTGCCCTTGGAGCAGCAGATAAAACGCAGTCAAGAGAAAGTCAATTCCTGACCCCCATCTGGAGGGGCATTTACGCAAGGACGAGAACAGGATCGCTGGGAAAATCACGTGGTTAAAGGCTCGCTGATGGCTCGTGGAAGACCCCAGGCTTTGCTTACACATCATTTTCTGTATTTTGTTCCTTCCGTGTTATTACTGGAGACAGTTGCATGAGAACGGGATCTCTGTTGCTTAGGAGAGCAGCTGCTCCCACTGCTTCTCCTCCTCCTGAAGTCATAATCTTACGTGACATCAAAATCGTTTCCAGAGCCACCAATTAGAATGTCATAGGGGATCATGACTTCAGGTGCAGGATTTGCAGTGGGAGCAGATGCTCTGCTCAGAAAAAAGAACTTCAAAAATTCTGTTTTCATACAAACGTCTCTATTAATAAGATACAAAAGGAGAGGAATAGTATGACAGCCAGAACTGTTGCTAAATATAAAAGCAGTTTTTAACATTTTCATGAGGCATCAGCTGCTCTTTGGAAAGTTCCCAGGGTTTAAATTATTAAGAGGTACAGAATGTAGTGGGAATCCATACACAACAGAGAAAGAGAGGAGGAAGAGACTGCAGAACAGCATTTTTCTGCTCAGTAAGCAGACATTAAAACGTTGGCCAGTGCTGCAATGGCATCTCAGGGAGGAGGGCAGAATAAAAACCAGAAACCGTGGATTCTTGGTTCTTTTTAAGGATCCTCAAAGCACTACCAAAATCAACCCAGGACTGACTTTACAGATACGAAGCCCTGTAAAAATACAAACCCAAGGAATCCCTGTCACATCACAAGGAATTCATATAGGTGTTTCCGACAGTCACCGTCCCAAAAGAACACGGAGCCTTCTAGAGGCTGTAACAAGCAATCCCGTGTGCAGCTCGAGAGGTAGCTAATGTAGTCACAGGCTCTTCTGGATCTGATCCTCGGAAACGAGCCAAGAGTAATAAGTCAGTCTGAAGCTGGAGAAAGGCTGGGGGGAGGAGCACCCCTTAGGACGCAGTGATAACGCCGTGCGATTTGAAATTTTTGTTAGAGCTTAACAGGGCAAAGCAACAGTAGGTGACAAAGAAAACAGATCGAAGGAGGAGAAAATGCCTTATAGAAAAAAAAATAATGGGAAGTCTGCTGCATGGGAAATATTTTGTTAGATGACTGCCACTATTAGATTCCAAAATGCCAGGAGTAATTAAAAACTCTCTTTTCAAATGCAGTTCACGGCTCACACAAATGTTTCCCACCACGTGAGCCTCTGAACACTGCAAGGGGCCAAGCAAAATGCATTTAAGAACTGCCAAACATGCAAAGGCAGTTTGTACCAATTCTTTCCTCCCACCCCCCGCCGAAGAAAAACCCTTCGCAACAACCCTTTCAAAAGGCTTTGAATTGTACTACCAGGGGATTATCAGTAAGTGACATTTACAAGTGATTAGAGGACGAAGAATTATCTTAGTCACTTGTGGGAAAGGAGGAAAGCTTCAAGGTCAAACCTCTCAGTACTTAAAACGTCGGCAGATGTTTTGTTTACGCGAGAAGTGCCATTTGATTTATGATGGGGCTGTACATCCACGACTTCAGCTGAGCCCTGATGGAACCGCAGAGAACACGGGTGGGAACGGAATCAAGAATTCGTACAATACCTTCAAATATTTCACTGATTGACTCTTATTAAAATAAGAGGCTATTTCATGCGCCAAGCAGTTACACAGTACCTATTAGCTTCTTAGAACAAGTGCTCCAAGCCGTATAAACCCTGGCAAGCGAGGAAATGGGAGATAAATCTTGAGCAGCTCCAGAAATCCCACATCAACCCCTTTTCCGCACTCACCTCCGGACAATAGACTGCTGGAGGTTTTTGCAGACGGTGAGAGATTCTCCCATAAACATGTGGCACATGATGACCTCAAGGCAGTTGGCCATGAATGACATCACTGCGTCAGACTGCAGAGTCCCGCTCCGGGAGACGATGCAAAGCCGCTGGAGAGAGGAGCAGTGGCTCAGTGCCTGGAAGAACTGGGCGCCCGCGCTGAAGTAGGGCTGTTCCAGCCTGCGGGAGTAAGCAGAAACAAGTCAGTGGGCAATTCGGGCTTGGGACGCTTTCAGACGAGAGAGAAGGCGGCACGTTTACACGGGTTTGGCAAATGGAGCAGCCAACGTCCCCCCACCTGTTCCACCTACACACGTGATGGCTTCTACCTGCTGGTGCCAGCGGTAGGGCACAAAATCCTGGCTTTGCAAGCTCAGACCTCCCGCACGCTAGCTATGCTCGAACGATGCGAGCTGAAGGTCGGGGGGACAAACACGCAGAAAGGGCCTACGCTGCAGAATGCCAGCGAGTAACCCCGCTTCCGAGAGGTTTCCACAAAAGCACGTTGGGTAAGGTGGGTCCAAAACCTGAGCAGCAGATTGATTCCGGTCTTAGGACAAACACAGCTAGCAAAAGCTGGGCTGACAGCTACTAGCTGATGTGGATTTAGGGACTTCCAGCCCCAGCGCACCAACCCCTGATCTGGTTAAGCTTTAGTTTACTGCTTAGAGAGAAGCAAGCACGAAAAACTCACAACGTGCACGTGGCGATACGGACCTCGTGCCTCTGAGCCAGCAGTGACCACCCCCAGCCCTGCCTGGTCAGAGGATGGGAAAAAAATCGCCGCCACTTTATTGAGAATCGACGCAACCTTTACCTTAAATACTCAGCCCAGGGAGCAGAGATTGGATTTTTCTCTCCTGGATATCCCCAACGAGGGGTCTGCGCTTTAGCTAGCAGCACACCCGAATGCCTCCCCCCTCGCAGAAACCAGTTTGCAGGACACAAAACCTGCTCGGGGCCGGCGCCACCAGGAGAGCACATCTGCTCCGAGCGGGTTTACTGCGGGACCTCAGAGCACACGAGATTCCCAGTCATTGGGTCAGCGGGGCCAAGAGCTCTGCCAAGGTTAATCCACCAGGTGGGAACAAGCTGTCGGCCCCAGCCCGATTGGGATAATCTCTGCACAGGCTTTTGTAATATGTGGGGGTATCTCAGCAACTTAATCCCGTTAGTCGATAAATTCTGTTTTAGAGTCTCAGTCCGAGACTGCTGGTCAGTTTACAATGCCTGAAGAGACCCTAACAGCCTACTAGCTCCTTGAGCAATAGCTCAAAATGAATATTAAGGAAATGGGAAGCTTCTCCAATTTTTCAGCAGCACTACTGGTCCGCTATCAGTTTAGGACAAAGCACAGAAGCCCCTGCAACCTTACAGCAGGTTTCTGGGTTAATCCCTGCAGCTAGAAATACTTGCAATACTGCCTTTCGCTCGCTAGATGACAATGTTGCTTTGGAATAGCTCTGAAACTAATTCTCAGCCTGGAAAGCGGGGAGGGGAAAAGGGGTAGAAGCACCAGAGAATTAGTTAAATGAAAAAAGCGCGTTATCAGGAGGAAGCGCTAAATATTAAAAACCTTTTAAACCTATTTAAAACCTTAGGCTTTGCCCGAGAAACCACGGCAGCTCCCACTGAAACGCCCGGCTGTCACAAGGAGACTCCCTTGCTCATCCTTCGCGGAGGCTGTGCGCTGCCTCCCATCTTCAGCGGTCACAGCCTCCATTTCAGAGGCTCTGGGAGCTGCAGGGCCGAGCTGGGAGAAGCAGCACTGCACGCCCAAGCCTCCCTCCGCACATCTCGGCTCTTCCAA
The DNA here is from genome assembly GCF_013377495.2 of Cygnus atratus. Taxonomy (NCBI): domain Eukaryota; kingdom Metazoa; phylum Chordata; class Aves; order Anseriformes; family Anatidae; genus Cygnus; species Cygnus atratus. The sequence continues at coordinate 3,990,127 of NC_066376.1, read as the reverse complement.
GGGCATTTAGCCTGCTCAAGGATAAATAAATATCCATGCACATGACCCGCGCCATTAAGCAAGCGAATCTCCAACAGCATCTCTGACAGCTGCTGTCCCTGCGATGAGACCAATGCTCCTCGCCTCTTGCAAATGGGAAGCATTAGACAAGGAAAAACCAAGAGGGGTTTTAGCTACCCCTTCACTGGTGCGACGGCTTAGGATCATGCCCACAAACACCAGTCTCAGCTGACGAGCAATGATTTTAGTCACGCCGTAATTAACTGTGATCACAGGCATGCACCGTGAGAGGATGACCTTGCTTTTACTGTTCTTGGGCATTTTAGACCTGTTTTGTGAATAGATAACGACCAGACCTCACAGGTCTGCCAGTTTCACCAACAGAAACCAATTTGGAGGGAAAAGATAAAATTAAAAATAAATAACATTTTAAAAAAAGAGAGGTGGTTTTAAAATATAAGCCAAAGGTAGAAAAATATTGCAATGGGGCTCTACGTTATCTAGACATGGTAGGAGCCTCTTCCATCCTGGAAGTTTAAGAGATGTATGTGTACACAAAGTCAAAAAGTCAGCAAAGGCATGTAACATTTAACCTAGCCCTGACAGTTAGCTCCCAAATATGCTGCGTTCACTCTTTCTTATCTAAAAGGAAGGCAGTTGCAGCACAGAGACTTTAAGCACTTAAAACACTGGTTAAAAGGCATATCCTGAGCCCTCGAGAACAGCACGAGATGCCTTCCTGTGCTCCTCAACTCTGGAAAGAAAATAACCGGTTTTCAAGCCATTACAGCAACTTTTGACCCGTTTTTTGAACGGAGGGCGATCGGAAGAGGAACACTTGCAGTTTTTACACAAACACGCGCTCCATTTCTGGAGCTCCACAAACAAAACGGAGATGTCCGATGGCAGCCCCTCACCTGAGATCTCTCAAGCACTTGCAGTGTTTCAGCATGTCCATGAGAGCAGACATATAGACCACCTTCCCCATCATGCCCAGGTTGGCCAACGAAAGAGTCCGCAAATGCTGGCACTGCAATCCGATGCTAACGAGCCCAGAACCAGTAATAATATTTGGCAGCTGTGCTAAGGTGAGGCTCTGCAAGTAAGTCAATTGGCTAATGGCAGCCACCTCCGAATCCCCCACGCTTTGTGCCCGGACGCAAGGAGGCAACGAGTTCCGAATGGCTGGCTCATTGCGGGGCATGGCAGAGGAAAAACTGGACCCTATTATTTCCAAGGTTTCCAAAAATCGGAGACTTCCCATCAGAGTCCAGAACACCGAAGACTCTATCTTCTGATTTGCCTGGTCCGTTAAGTTCCTCGGGTACGTCTGTATGCCCACCCTGACTTTCTTTCCAAACGTTTGGGGCACCGCATTAGACTGCGTGGGAGGCTTTTCCATGTTTGCAGCAACGTCTGTGATGGAACAAACTGGTAGTGCTAGCGAGAGTAGGTGCTTTAGCCTGGACAGAAGCTGGCACAAATGATTCCCTATGCTTTCTGAGCTGTGGTGGTGAGCTGCGGAGAGGTTGAGGTGTCTCAGGTTGCAGCAAGACACTACCAGGCTTTCCAGAATGCTACTGTCAATGTCGTCTTCTGCTTTTCGGAACAAGGACTCTGGAGCCAGACAGTGAACACAGCCACTGAGGTTCAGACTGGTCAAGCTTTTAAGATCCTTCCCACCGTTAATAACTCTCTGGATCAGGTGACCACCAGATAAGGTGCATCGGCTAAAGCTGAAGTAGAAGGGGTTGTTGAACTTCAAGTGTTGCAGGAGCCCCGAGCCGTTAATCCAGGCTTTGGGCAATTGTAAAGCATCCAGGCATACATTGCGAGCCATGGAGTCCAGGAGGTTTTTAGTGGCTCCCGTCTCAGCGAAACTACCAGGGGCAGAAATAAGGAAGGCGTGCAGGTTCTCAGGTGTCCGATCACTTAGCACCGCCAAGTACAGCCTCACCACCTCCTGATTAACGTAGCCAGGAGCCAGCCTGGCATAGAAGACACGAAGGTTCTGGTAATGGGGCACGTTGCTCTCACCCACCATTAGCTGCCCGGAGAGCATAAAACCTTCTCGCGAGCGATCAAGGATCTCAAAATAAAGCAGCAGTTTCTCAAGGCTAGTGCAGCATGGAACAACACCGTATGATGGAGTGTAAAGGGTTTGCTTCAATTCCGAGACACGGCTAAGAGTGGCTTTACACTCACTGCTTAGCTGACTGGCATCAAAACCCGGGTTTACATCTATTGCCAGGGAGCGCAGGTGCTGGAGCGCGGACAGCATCTTTGAGAGGCGGAGAGAAGTGATGTGGCACCCAGACAAGTTCAGTTTTACCAGGTTCTTGCATCGTATTACATGATCAATAGTGGAGCTGGGCAGCCAATAGCACCCAGCCATGTTCAGCTGGTAAATCTCTTTTCCGATATCCCTCATCAGTTGCTTCACTTTGTCTTTGTTTACCTGTACTCAAACAAAACCAGATTCAATGAGATATATGGCAAGCGTGCACTGACTCAGTTTCCCATCTAAAGATGGGGATAACACTGACTAGCACTTAGATTATGTGGTTCATCCAAGGGCCTTAGAACACTAGCACAGCCTAAGAATCATTAAAACACCGCTTAATCTGCCATGCTTTGGCCTCCTAAGATTACCCTTCCTTTAGCTTCTCAGTCTGTGCAGTTCTGCATTACTGACTGTGAGGCCAAAATCTGTTCAGCAGCTGACAGCGGAATGGAGGACAATCGCCATTTTCTAACAGCAAAACTATTTCAGCAGAATTATCTACCTACGGAAACTCAAATTAGAAGAACGCTTTCATTCTCCTTCATCCGCTTTCTTTTGGAAATGAAGAAGAGAAGCTTACGCTTGGCGACACGGTCCTCATAACACGTATCACCCTTCATTCCTAAGCTCTATTTTTGTTACAACTCATATACGTTTTCTGGCTTAGCTGACTGCATGCCTGACAGCAACATGCACAAGTTTTTCTGCTCATATAGATTTCTTTGCACAACAGCATGGAAGATATATTTTGGGAAAATGGTATCTTCATACAACCATAGTCAAAAGCAGCTATAAATGGCAAGTCAAGTTTACTTTCATTTTAGCCTCCAGGAACAGAAAAAATATATAAAATACCATCAGTGAAAACTAACTAAGGGAACACAGAGCTGTCCTAACAAAGCATTCTGCAAAACAAATGCTTTTATAAAACAGTTTATTGTTTATTTGTTGTTGGTTTTTTTTTTTTTTTTCAGAGTTCAAGAGCACGACATTTATGCAGACACACTGAAGTGTTCTATTTCTTGGCATTTTTTCGGAAGTCAGACTTGTCTTCACAGCTAACAGAAGAAGCAAGCTACTCTCCCCACCTTATAGTCTTTCTGAAGTAAAACTGTATGGGTTAGACTCTTGTCAAGGCAAAGCGTTGCGAGTTTCCTGCAGGTTTTCCTGACATTCAGGACAAGGTCTGTGCAAGGGACGTAGCTTAGGATGTGCAAAAGGATCTCATCCGAGAACTCCATCAGGTTGACACCATTATTTTCCTCCTCACTTTCCCCACTTACAAGCTCCTGAAAGAGAAAAAAAAAAAGAAAAAAAAGAAAAGCTACCAGTTCACAGACTTCAGCAAAGCTTGTGAGAAAACGGATACCCTGTGTCTCAGAAGGATTTATAAAGCGAGTTTTATAAAGTGAGATAAAACAGAACCACTTGAATCGTTAAATACTCCCACCCGCCTTGAGAAGCCAAAACCTCTCCCTTAAAAGACAATACTGAGGTAGTGCAAAACTTCACGCAAAGCCACAGTATCTTCAGTCACTCTTTTGCTATGGACTGCTTAAGAAATAAAGCATTTACCTTCATTCTTCTTCTGCTACTGATTTTACAACTGGAAAAACGTCATTCCCTGATTCTTTCAGAATATAACCCAGCAATCCCTTCCCACATCTTTCCCCTAAGAGCAATCCATTCCAATAACCTTACAAGTTACGTAACTGTTCATATATAATCAAGAAATAATCAACCTGCAGCCCAGTATCAGACTACCCCTAGCTCTTCTGCAACACATCACGCCGTAACTGTGCCAAACCTCGATCACCGATGGCTGTGCTCCCCTCAAGCACCCCTTTTGCTCCCTCACCCCACGATCCCTCCATCACCACCCAAGAGGCCCCTGCCTGGCCCCCAGCCCACCCCATCGCACCGAGGTGGTGGTTTTGGACTTAAACCCTGCTTGTAATGAAGCTCGAGTGGAAATTAACGCAATGCCAGCCCCTACAGGGGAAAGGGGTGCTCTGGTGCCACGTCGCATCACCCAGAAAACCCCTCAGAGCATCCCTACAGGAAGGCGACCCCTCAGGACCAGGTGCTCAGCCCAGCCCCGCGGGGAGCCCCCTCACCCCCGGGGCCGGCTCCAGCCCTGCTCACCTCACCCCCAACCCCTGAGGGGAGCCCGGCTTCCCCCATCCCGGGGCCGGCCGCGGTTAACCGGCGCTCGGAGGGACGGAGGACGGGGAGCAGCCCCTCCACACCTCACCTCTCCACAGCGGAACATGGCGGCGGCCCCGCCGCACCGGGCACCGCTCAAACCCGCCGCCTCCCGGCCTGGCTCGCCGCCGGCCCGGCCGCCGCACGGTTCTTCCGGCGCTGCCATGACCCGGCTTCCGCGGCTCGCCACTCCTCCACCGCCCCGCGCCGCCATCTTGAGGCGGGAGCGCAGGGACGGCGCGGCCGCCGCCCGGCGCCATCTTGAGCGCGGCGCCGCCATGCTGGGGGTGGCGGCTGGGCGCTGTCCTCCTCACGGAGGGTGCGGGGCTCGGGGCTCGGTCCCCGGCTTGCAGGGCTCGGCCCTGAGGTTAAGTTAAGCACGGTCCCGCTGCATGCGGCGGGTTTCTTCACTTCTGCCCGAGTCTGGTGGTGCTGAGGTGTCGGGAGCCGAGCGAGCAGGGCAGCCTCTCGGTGCCTCCTCTCGGTCTCCTCCGCCACCTCAGCGGCTGACTCACGCCAGGCCCGCGCCCCACGAAACCTTGAGGCTGCTCCCAGAATGAAAATCCGCCCTGCGCTGAGCCGTGACTCAGCCGGCAGCAGCATACGGGGCACAGAGGGCTTGGCCGGCCACCCCAGCGGGGTATTTTGCAGCCTCCGGGGCATTTGCTGGATTAGTGCCCTGCTCTTCAGTGCAGGCAGTGGGCAAATGATCCTGTCCATAGTGGTTTTGTAGGCTGGGAGCAGCTTGGGGTGACACCCCGAGCACGAAAGGACTTGATCCTAACAAGGCGGGGGGGGGGGGGGGCATCACTACTACCCCTTCCCTCCAAAGCATCCACCCTCACTACAAAACCCTTATATAAACCAGCTGGCTTCAGCCTCACTGGTCATTTATGCAATGAACGTAACCTGGGCTCTGACGAGGCTGAATCTCCTCACCCTGGCAGCAGGTGTGAGGCAAATTCCACACGGGGGGGGCCGTGCAGAAGTCACCCGGGGGTGCTGCGAGCGCAGCCATTGCATAGAGCAACGTCCACTGGGACCAGCTGGCTCAGCACTCCTGCTGTTAGCTCCTCTTCCCAAATCTCAAGTACAGACAGGACTAGAGCGCTGGAATTTCCAGTTACGTGTGTGCTTGGGGAATTTTGTTCATAGAAAATGTGTTTTAAAGATGACCCACAAAGGAAGATGAATAGGTTGCTGCTTTCTTCCTGGTTGATCGTTGCCATTTATGGCCATGAATGAGATTAGTGGTGGATTGGCGTTTTGGCTTAGAAATATCAAGTGCCTCAGGTCTTGATTACCTGTTTTGCTTCCAGGTCTGTGAGCAGGGTCTGGACTTGGAGAGGAAACCCCCTCTTAGCCCTTAGATGAGGGAGAGCCTCAATAAGAGAATCGGTACCTGCTTTGTTTGTCATGTGTTTCAGTTAAATAGAAGATAATGTCAAATTAAATCCAGAGGCCCTGCAGTCAGGACTGACTTGTTTGACATCTGGGCTGAATACCAACCTACCGTATTTGCAGTCATCGGGGAAAGCAGAGACCGGGGTGGAGAAAGACCTGCATTTCCAGTGCAAATGTAAATAAGATCAAGAGCAGGGCCCGTAAGCAGAGTAAAAGCCCTGCCTGGAGAGCCAGACTGACTGGAGCAGCCTGCATTAGGACTAGCCATGGGTTCCCTCCAGTCCTGGGGCGTATGTGGACCAGACAGCTGTTGCCAGCCCCGAATGGGATCTGAGATAGGTTAAAGAACCTCCCCAGGCTCCCAGCAGTTGTAAGAGGAGCTGCTCCGACTCATGACCCACCAAGCGATGAACAATGTGGTGGTGTTGATAAGACATGAGGCTGAATACCAGGCGGCAGCAGGACATCAGATGGGCTGTAAAGGAGGAAGGAAGCGAACAGCTACGCTGAACTCTGGCATTTCTCGTGATGGTTTTGGCCAGCAGGTGAGAGGAGAAACCTTCCCTGCTGCACCTTGGTTCAGGAACGCTCGTCCCAGTGTTGGCACATGGGAACCTCCCACGAAGACAAGTTCATTTCACTGCTGGGCTGTCTCAGAGCAGACTTTGATCATCTGTGACTAATGCAGTTTTCTTAGCCCAAAGAAGGCAAGCACATACCATGCTGTCCCGGTCCAAGAGGGCAAACAAACAAATCTAGTGCTAATATCCAGATACAGTGGCCTGTACAGTATCTCTTAACTGTTCATGGCCGTACTGACCTGGTGATATTTTTTTTTTTTTCCTCAGGAAAACTCTTGGGTCATTTCTCTCCCCTGGTTCTTAACACTGATACGGTCTGGACAGCTCATTTTTTTGTCAGCATGACGAAAGCCCAGTGGCCAGAGCACTTGGTGTGCTTGGGTGAACTGCTGTCTCCACTGCTGTAAGTGGTTTTCAGCGCTTGATACGATTTAATGCGGTAAGGCCTGCTAAAGTAGATTACAGCTGGGTATAATGCAAGTCAGGGCAGGCTCCAGGTCAGCAATCCCTCTGCAAAGACCAACTTCAAAGAGCAGGACAACTCCTCCTCCTCCAGCCACAGTCCCATCCACGAGCTGACACCTCGGAAAGCCCATTTTTTTATGAAGCTGAGGCTTTGTGCCCTCAGAGGGGACTTCCACGAGGAGACGAGTCGTGTTTGAATGCCCTGGGACTTCCTGGGACATTTGCATGCAGCCAGCGTGCTGCAGCGCAAGTTCTCTAATGAGAGGATGGGGCCCCCCTGACCCGGGGGGCTGTTTCTGGCCAGCGCTGCCCGACAAGGCTCAGAGACAACCACACAAGGAGGCCCTTCAGGGCTAAATCCCGAGAGCTGCAGCCGTCCCCTTTGCCAAGGACATCACTAATTCCTGGTGGTGGCTTGATTCCGTAAGCGGCTCAGGGAGGTGACTTTCCAGGCCACCAGCTAATTGCAGGTGAAGTGCCAGCGACTGTCTCCAGCAGGAGCGAAAGTTGGGAGCTCTAAGGGAAGAAAGGGCATAAAACACGTTTGCTCAGCTCTCTTTAGCTGAGCCAGCTCCCCCTGGGCAGCTAAAGGGAAGCAAGAAAGGGCTGTGTGGCTTGCAACCATCCTTGGCCGAGCCCTGCTGTCTGGGCTGCTGGAGAAATCCTGGTACATCTCGGCTGCTGAGCTGGACAGGGGGAGCTCAGCCTGGCCTGGTGGTCTTGTCAAACCTCCTGGTGCCCGCACAGCCCCTGGCTCCCTCGGGTGCTGGACAGGAGGAGGAGGCAGCAGCCTGACTGCTCATTCCCTGCACGTCTTCTCCTCTGAGCCTCGCCTGTTGTTTGGTGGCCTCAAGAGCCGGACACGGCTAAATAAACTCCTCCGCCGCCTTTCCTGTGACCGGTCCCTCGGCATTTCCCCACTCCTGTGAAACGGCAAGGGGTGAACCGAGCCTTCCGAAACACAATGATGGAGAAGCTGCAGCTAAAAAAAAAAAAAAAAAAAAAAAATCTCCCCTCTCCAGTGCCTGGCGTTCCTCAGAGGAAACCACCCGGCTCCCCCCTGCTTGCCGGAGTCGGGAGCAGTGAGTAATGCTCGCAGGCTTCCCTGCCCGGCACTGCATTCTTTTCTCCAGCATGTAATGGCCCAAAGGAGGCATAAACCGAGCCTTGCTGGAGCGGCCTGCGGAGGAGCTGTGCACGCCACGGCCTCGCGTCCGAGAAGCATCGGGAAAGGCTGCAAAACGCCCGGCCCCGTTTTACTGGGGGGCTGATCGCCAGGAGCAGCGAGAGAGCTGGGAGAAAGGGAAAAAGAAAACCCCACGAAGTGTTAATGGAGAGAAAAACCTCGCTTTCTGCCCTTTGGAGCGTGCAAAATCAGCTCTGTGCCCGTCGCTGTCCCTCTCTCTGCACCCGCTCCTCTCGGCCCCGGGCGTTTCGCTGCTCCTCTCCGCCACCACCCCACCGCCGCCTCTCCAGTTCTTTGTCTCAACGCATTTTTCCGCAGCAGTCAGTGGCTGCTTCAGGAGGACCGAAGGCAGGGGAGCAGACTCACGGACTGGCGCCCCGTTCCCTCTCATCATCCCTTCTCGCCTCCTGGCCTTATTCCTGCCCTTGCTCCCACCACCAGCTCCCTCCCCAGGGGCCGCCATCGCCTCCTCCCCGCCCCGTTTCCCCAAGACCCCGGGGTTATGAGCCCAGTTAGGGCCCCGCTCCAACCAGTTTCACCTCCCCCATCGCAAACTGGTGCTTCCAGTAACTCGTCTGCCCGGCCCAGTGCCTGCACCTCCAGCCCTGCACCCAGGGCGGCCAGGAGGGAGGCTGGGGAGACAAAGGGCAGAAACCAGCAGGTCCACCCTGAGCACAGCATGACGCTGGAGCAGCATGAGGCCAGGCAGAGGATTAAAGAGCCCATGGAGCCTGTTCCCTGCCTTTCATCTGCTGCGAGCGTGACACAATCGCAGCCATTAGCTCTTCAAAGCCAGGCAGGCCGGAGGAGCCTCGGGAAGCCAGCACGCCTGCGAGCCAGGCTCCAAGCTCTGGTCCGCCTGGGTTGGGAACACGAAGCGTCACCCGGCTCCGCTCTCCCTGGGCCCCAGCACCGCAGCCGTAGGTGTCACCGCGCAAGTGAGAGCTCCCTCGCTGCGCCCGTTCCCAGCTCCACCCCTGCAGCGATGTGTAAGAGCCCCGTGGCCCTGCTCTCGAGTCCATTTCATCCACTTCACAGGCTTTCTCCTGCCTCCACCCAGTGGGCAGCCTGCCAGAGCGTGAGTCTCCCAGCCTCAGCTCAGGCCTCCCTCGCTCCTGGGACACGAGCAGGGTGAAGCAAAAGCAGAGCGAGCTGCTCGGCGGGAGACACCCAAAAGCAGAGCAGAAGAGGCCACGCACCTGGTGCGGGGACAGAAGGGGACAGCCAAAGCAGTCCCATCCCAGGGAGAAGCCGGCTGCTCCCCAGCAGCACGCTGCAGAATGAGGGAAGAACACTGCAGGCGGCCTTTTGAAGCGGTTGGATGCCCCCCAAACCCAGCTCTTTCCAGGAGCACAAGTGCCCTGCCCACCCCTCACCCGGCAGCACACACCACCAGTAGCCGGGGATCTCCAGCCCAGGAGCCCAACTCCTGCAGCATGGCAAGCCCGGCTCTCCCTCTATCACCAGCAGCCACCTGGCTCCCACCCCAGCGCGACAGCCGACCCCTGCAGCCTGGCGCAGGGAGATCAGAGCGGGTACCAACCGTCAAGGAGCGTCACAGAACAAAGAACCACCAACACCAGTCAAGCCTCTATTGTGTGCACTTTTATTTGAACTGGTCTTAAGTCAGTGTACAGGTAGCCCCTCTCTCCCCCGCATACTGGCACTTCTCCTAGGCAGGGGGGACTGTAAAGCCTTCATTCACATCTATCACTGGGGAACACAGCCCGCTTGCTTAACAAATCAAAGAGAAAGGATCAAGTGTGTTTTGTTTAAGGCGGAAGATACAAAAAGACACTTGTTGGATTACATAATTTACAGACAAGCGATTACAACCTAACACCAGAAACTGGTATCGGCTCTTCCAAGCTGGGCTGTTGCCTTCACAGAGGCGAGTAACTTCCTGTAACAATGCATTATAACAATATTTGGAATGACTATTACAAAAAAACAAATGTACAATCAAAGTCCTCAGATGCATTGTAGAACTTTGGGGGCGTTCGCTCCAACATGTTTCATTTTAAGACTGCTGCTGATACCTTCACCATTCCAGTTTTTTAATCCTGAGTCAAGCGCCAAAAAAAACAATAAAGCCATGCCAATCTTGTCTTGTTTTACACGCATTTATGGGTTTCATTTTGTCACAAGGGTGTGGGTGTTGGTAACAGTCCGGTTTAGAAGCATTTGCGGTGGACAATGGAGGGTCCGGATTCATCATACTCCTGCTTGCTGATCCACATCTGCTGGAAGGTGGACAGGGAGGCCAGGATGGAGCCTCCAATCCAGACAGAGTACTTGCGCTCAGGCGGGGCAATGATCTGTGGGAGAGAAGAGTCGCTCAGATGCGGTGTACTGCTACGGGCTTTGCTCCTGCACAGCCCCGCGGCGCAGCTAATCCCCTTGTCAAGACACTCCGAGGTCTGAGCAGGCTTAGGGCACAGCCTCGCACACCCCGCCCCCACTCGCAGTACAGCAATCCCATTATTCACGGGGCTGAGTGGGTGCCACCCTGCACGCAGCAAGGCTGCACCACTCCATGTGTGGTTCCCACCTCCTCTAGTAGCATAACTCAGGGCCCTCCACCCACTCGTTTGCATTTCAGCAGCAGGAGGTGCGCCGGGAGGCTCCCAGGGCTCCAGCTTACCTTGATTTTCATCGTGCTGGGTGCCAGGGCTGTGATCTCCTTCTGCATCCTGTCAGCAATGCCCGGGTACATTGTGGTACCACCGGACAGCACTGTGTTGGCATACAGGTCCTTACGGATGTCCACATCACACTTCATGATAGAGTTGAAGGTAGTTTCATGGATACCACAGGACTCCATACCTGCGAGGAAGCAGCAGCCTCAAGTCAGCAAGGGCTGGGGAACACGTAAGAAAGCCTGAGCAGCTACTGGGGGCAACTGATAGGGCAATCACAGCTCTTCAAGTGGAAGGCACTACAGGCAGAGCCATGTCTGACACGCTCAGCCTCCCGCTCTACCGCTGTCAGAGTCCCCCAAACAGCTCCAGGTTGGGAGGAGAAAGGACTAGGCGGTGGGACAGGGTAAGACCTTGCAACAGAGCACAGGTACTCTGGTAACTGAATCCCCATCTCTAGCTCACCCTAGGCAGAAGGGCACACAGGGTCTCCTAAACGAGCTGGACTTACCCAAGAAAGATGGCTGGAAGAGGGCCTCGGGGCACCTGAACCTCTCATTGCCAATGGTGATGACCTGGCCATCAGGGAGTTCGTAGCTCTTCTCCAGGGAAGAGCTAGAGGCAGCTGTGGCCATCTCCTGCTCGAAATCCAGGGCAACATAGCACAGCTTCTCCTTGATGTCACGCACGATTTCTCTCTCAGCTGTGGTGGTGAAGCTGTAGCCTCTCTCTGTCAGGATCTTCATGAGGTAGTCCGTCAGGTCACGGCCAGCCAGATCCAGACGGAGGATGGCATGGGGGAGGGCATAGCCTTCGTAGATGGGCACAGTGTGGGTAACACCATCACCAGAGTCCATCACAATACCAGTGGTACGACCAGAGGCATACAGGGACAGCACAGCCTGGATGGCTACATACATGGCTGGGGTGTTGAAGGTCTCAAACATGATCTAGGGGAGAGAGAAGGAAAGGTTGAGTCAAACAGAATAAACTGAGGTTCTCACTACAGGTCTAAACCAAGTCCATGCAAGTGGTTTTACTTTTGTCCCCAGATAAGAGACTCATCTTTGCTCCCCCAGGAAGGAGGGGTGCTTATCTTGCCTGGCCTCCACCCACACCTGCCAGGTCAGAGCCTGAGCAAGGACACCACCGCCACAGGCCCATCCACATGACACAGCAAGGAACAAAACAAGTGCCAGATAAACTACGGTACGGTCACTCAAGGCCAGTAAATGGATTAGTGTCTAGTCAGAAACAGCAGTTAGACAAGTTGCTAGTTCAGTCTCAGAGAAAGCCAGCTTAGAAGAGCAAACAAAACCTGTCAAGGTCCAGCAAAGAGGAGACTCAGGTCAGGAAAGGAAAACCCTGCAAAGATGGCAAAAAGGGAGAACAGTGGTGAAGGCAGAGAGAGGACAACGTGGAAGAGGAGAGCTGGCCTGCAGCAACATCTGCTGTAGCTCCAAGCTCAAGAGTTCTACACACCTGTGTCATCTTCTCTCTGTTGGCTTTGGGGTTCAGGGGAGCCTCTGTGAGCAGCACAGGGTGCTCCTCAGGGGCTACTCTCAGCTCGTTGTAGAAAGTGTGGTGCCAGATCTTCTCCATGTCATCCCAGTTGGTGACAATACCGTGTTCAATGGGGTACTTCAGGGTCAGGATACCTCTTTTGCTCTGAGCTTCATCACCAACATAGCTGTCTTTCTGGCCCATGCCAACCATCACACCCTGCACAACAAAGAAGAAGCATTTAGTTTAACTGAAGGACAAGCCCTGCTAAGCAGGCAACATTTTCCAAAGCCACATCTCTATAATTACTGTTTCTCTTGTGTCGCTACTGTCAGAAAAATCAGTCAGCAGCTCCAACGCATGCTGCATGAAGGCTCCACAGGAGGCTGTGTACTCAGCCAGTTACTGTTGCAGTGCAGAAGCCTCTTGTGTCATATAGGAAATAAAAGGGCTTCTTGCAGCTCGCTGCCTTTAGCGGAAATGATTTCACTGAAGGTCCTCTCCATTGTCTGTAAGCAGCACCCCAGCCACATCGTACCTGATGTCTGGGGCGACCCACGATGGATGGGAAGACAGCACGGGGGCATCATCCCCGGCGAAACCGGCCTTGCACATACCGGAGCCATTGTCAACAACGAGCGCAGCAATATCATCATCCATGGCTGGCTGTGGAAGAAGAGAGACGGAACATGAGCACCGCCGGCCACACACCCGCAACCAAACCCCATCCTCCCCCACACCCCACAGGGGTAATCGCCCCCCGGGGTGGGGGGGGGGGCAGCAGCCAGCGAGGGGAGAGCCAGCGGTGGCGGGGCTCCGCGATGCCTCCGAGGCCTTCCCCCACCCATTTCCTTCCTGCCAGAGCCGCACCGCTTCGCCCGGCGCCCGCTAGAGGGTGCGGCGCCTTCCAGATTTCGGCAGCGCACAGATTTGGGACAAAGGAAGTCCCTGCGCCCCTCTCGCATTATTACCATAAAAGGCAACGGCTGCAGCGCGCCGCGCCTCGCCAGCCGCCAGCTTTCGGGGGGCCGCCGCCGGCCACTCCCCCGACCCCTCCCCAGCCCCGGGGAGCCCCGCGGCCACTCCCCTCCCCCCCCCCCCACCTCGAGGCTGCCACCTCCGGGGGGGCACTCGCCACCCTCTGCCCCCCTTCCTCCTCCTCATCCCGTCCCCCCCCCCCCCCCCCAGCCGTCACGCCCAAGCAGCCCCGCCAGGCGCTGCCCGCACACCTCCGGGGGGCGGCTTCCAGGCAGCAGCCGCCGAGCTCCCGGTGGTGCCGGCCCCGGGAACCGGCACGGAGCCGGGTTCGGCCCTGGGGGGCACCGAGGGCGGGGGGGGGGGGGGGGGAGCAGCGAGCCGAGCCCAGGCTCTGCCGGCGGGCGGGGCCGGCCGGGGGCGGCTCCCGGGACATGTGCCCGAGCGGTGCCGGCCCTGCCCGCACACGGGGGGCTTCTCCCCCCCCTTTTTTCCCTTTGTTCCAGAGCGCCCCTCGTAACGGGGAGCCGCCCACCTCCCCCCCCCCCCTCGCAGAAACCCATCCGTTTTCTGCCTGGGGGTGCTGAGCCTGGGAGGGGGGGTGCTGAGGGGAGCCGCCCCCCGTCCCCACAAGGGGGAACGCTGCCCCCCGTCCCCGTCCCCACAGGGGGTGCTGAGGGGAGTCGCCCCCTTGTCCCCACAGGGGGACGCTGCCCCCCCCCATCCCCACACGGGTTGCTGATAGGAGTCGCCCCGTCCCCCATCCCCACAAGGGGTGCGGAGGGGAGCCGCCCCCCCTGTACCCCCGTCCCCACAAGGGGACCCTGCCCCCCCCCGTCCCCTCACACACACCCATGGCAGGTCCGGGGGGGGGGAGCAGCGCTCAGCAGACAAAGCCCCACGCCCCAGCCCACTGCCACAAATCCTCTTAGGAGGCGGATTAGTCGCACACACCACGGGGGGGGGGGGGGGGGGGGGCCACACACCATGAAGCCCCCCACACACACACCTCCAGCACCCCATCGCCACCCCCCTCAGCACCCCAAAGCGCCTCAGCGCTCCTCTCCTCACACAACCCTCCCCGGGGCTGCCCGGACCCCTCACAACCCCCCCACCCCCGAGCAGAACCGGGGGATACCGACCCAAAACCCACAGCTAGGGAGGCGAGGGACCCCCAGCCCCCCCCCTTTTCCCCCGGGTCCCCCCTCACCTTCGGGGAGTTGCGCCGGTCAGAGGCGGGCGGGCGGCGGGAGCGGGGCACGGACGCGCGCACGGGGCGAAGGCAGAGCTCGCAGCGACTCCCGCCCGCCGCGCGCCCCGCCTTTTATATGGGCCGCCGCCGCCGCCGCCTCGCCATAAAAGGAAACTTTCCGAGCGCGCGGCCCTGATTGGCCCCCGCCGCGCCTCCCCGCCTCGCGCCGCCGGCCCCGCCCCCCCCTCCTCCTCTCTCTCCCCCCCCCCCACTCCCTCCCCCTCCCTCCGCGCGCCCCGCCCCGCCTCGCGCCCCGCCCCGCCCCGCCCCGCCCGGCGCGCGCGCGCCCCCCCCCCCCCGCGCCCTGCGGAACAAATAAATAAATAAATAAATAAATAAATAAATAAATCGGCGGGGGGGGGTATTTATTTATTTATTTATTTATTTATTGGGGGGGGGTGTGTGCAACGCCCCACCGCGATTTGGCACTGCTTTGTTTGGGGGGGGGGGGATGCACGCCCCCCCCCCCCCCCCCCCCGTTGTCCCTTTGAAGCAGAGTGCAGAAATGGGGAGCGGCCGGTGCACGGTGCACGGTGCTCGGTGCACGGTGCATGGTGCTCAGTGCATGGTGCCCCGTGCATGGTGCTCGGTGCATGCTGACCGCTGCACGGTGCTCGGTGCACGGTGCATGGTGCTCAATGCATGGTGCTCAGTGCATGCTGACCAGTGCATGGTGCCCCTGTGCATGGTGCTCGGTGCATGCTGACCACTGCATGGTGCACGGTGCCCTGTGCATGGTGCTCGGTGCATGCTGACCACTGCACGGTGCACGGCGCATGGTGCTCAGTGCATGGTGCATGCTGCCCGGTACCCGGTGCACACTGTACCTGGTGCATGATGCACGGTGCATGGTGCCCCTGGTGCACGGTGCCCAGTGCCCGGTGCATGTTGCACGGTGCCCGCCCAGCCCATTACCAGCCACAGGCACTAGGAAACAGGAACAGAGCCCAGCGAGGCGCTGGTCAAGCAGGGCTGGGCCCTGCCCCACACACCACGAGAGCAAGAATTTGGCTGAATTTGGGTGATTTTCCCATCTTTCCCATTTTCCCATTTTCTGCAGGCACCCGGCAGGGGCTGGGGATCGCAGCGAGGGCAGCGCCCACAGAGCAGCCGGGGGCAGCTGCACGGGGCCTCGCAGCTCCGCGGCGCTGCACGAGCACGGGCTGGTTAATTAAGTTAATTAGGGAGGCCCGTAAGTAAAGGCGCAGCGGCCGCCAGCAAGCTGTTGGCGGCTCGGAGCGCGCAGACGTCACCGTGGGGACTTCCAGTGCCCGCTCTCGGCAGGTCGGGAACGGAGTTGGCGGGGGAGAAAAATGAATGACCAACCAAAAACGCCTGGAAAAAAAGAAAGAAAAAGGCTAAAAACGCCCATTTTTCATGGCGCCCCCTTGGTGGGGATCGCGGGGACTTTTTGCAGCGGGATCTTTGTCGTGGGGATGCTGCGAGGATGGGGCGCAGAGGACGGGGACCCCTGGAAAATCCTCCCAGATGGAGGCTGGAGCTGGCCTCCGGGCCTCCTGGCACCCGGCCTCGTCCCCCCCCCCAGCCGGAGGTGGCCCCGGGGACACCCAGCACCCGGCGACACCCCCGGTGGTGCGGAGCGGACCCGTGGGCGCGCGGTGCCGGATCTCGGCAGTAAAATGGGAGTCATCGCTGTTAATTACCTACCTGGCGGGGAATTAATTAATGTTTGCGCTCCGCTTTCAAAGGGCTGGCTATTAATTAGAAGATTGCACGTCAAAGAAGGGGAGCCACGAGGCACGGGTGGCGCTGACGGTGCGCGGCACCCGCTGATTAGGGGTCTGCAGGCGGCCCCGGCAGGAAAACGTCCCACAAAAACCACGGGTTTGGGACCGGGAGCGTCACCGGGAGGCCGCCAGGGGATGGGAGGCCATCGCTGGATGGGAGGCAGGGAGGGGAATCACGGGGCAATTAGCGTTCCCTTGATTACACAGCGCCAGCCCCGCTGTGTGCACGGCTCCGGGACGGGCAGGATGTGGCCCACGGTGCCCAGCACACGGTGTGACCAAGCTGGGACCCTCCCGGGGCCATCGCAAGAATGGAAAGGAGAGAAAAAGGGGAACCGGGCACGGCTCGGGGAGCACCCCCGTCCCCAGAGCCATGGGGTCGGGAGGTCCCCGGGGATGCTGGCGGCCACCACCCTGCGGGCAGCCCGCAGCCGGCCGCGGCCCCCCCCGTGCCCCTGTTGTGCTTCGCTTCTCCCTGCCCGACCTTGGGCTCGGACAAAAGCATGCGGAGGAGAGGAGGACGAGGAGGAGGAGGAGGAGGCCGCACATGGCCGGGCGGCCTCCAGCCTCCCCCTTGTCGCGTTTTGCTCCGATTTCTGTGCTTTGGGGCCAGGACACAAGCCCTCCTTCCCACTCTCCTCTTCCAGCCCGCCCCCCCCCCCCCGGCACGGCAGCCCACCGCCCCATGCCGTAATGTCGGTGTGACGGGAGGCGGAAATTTGGGGGGCCAGCCGGGCTGCTTCGCATCGCCCCAAAACTCGGGGATGTTTCTGGGAGCCTCCCCTCCCTTCCCGCTCCCCCAGGGGAAGAGGGAAAGGCGCCGGCCACATCCCCTATTGCACGGGCACCGTCCCGGCCCCTTCCTCTTTTTCGGTTCAGTCCTCGCCACGTCGGCTCCAGCGGGAATTGGCAGGAGGTGAAAGCCCAGCACGAAGCCCGGGGCTGTGCCTGGCTCCACCTGAACCCCGCAGCCCCCAGCTCCCCCTTTCTGGGCACAGATTCGGTGTAAAACCTCTCCGCAGCCGCCAGCATCCTCCTCACGCGCTGCATCGCGGCCCCGGCGCTCTCTCATCTCCCTCTCCTCCTCCAAGCCTCGCTCTGCGCTCTCCGACATCAATCCCCGAGGTTCTGGCTCCTTCCTATTGATCTCCTGGGAGCTCCCTGTGATTTATCAGCACCTCCTGCAGCAGGGCTGAACGCCCTTCGCTTTGCGGAGCTCCACGCACCCGGCGCCGGTGCCCCCAGCCCGCTGCGTCCCCCGGCACGGGCAGGCTGTCCTCACACCCAGCATCTCCCCCGCCCGAGGCAAATTATTATTTTACGTCGTGCTGGAAAACGGCAGAAATCCACCATTTTCCATCCCCAGGGGATTTGGCTGCGGGTGTTGAAGAGGGCACGGGAGCGAAGCCGCCTTCCCCCCGCCGAGCCCTGCTGCTTCGCTTGACCTTGGCAGCAGGAGCTGGCCCCACTGTCGGATCTGTTTCCTCCCAAGGCCGTTCCCCAGCTCGGCACGATCACAGCAGCACACACAGAGCCCGCTCAGCCGCCCCGTGCACCCTTGGGGTTTGCTCTCCCCCGGCAATGGGATGGGGCCGAGCCGAGCCCTGCGCTTGGCAGAGCCCCCCGCAGACCCCCCGGTGCCGGGGGTATTTCCTCCAGCTAAAAACAGAAGGGGAAGAGAAAGAGCTGACGCTCGCCGGGCTTTCTCTGCAAGTGTCAGCCCTCTGACAGCGCTCATGGGGGGGGCCAAACCCACCGTGGTGCAGCCCCGGGGGGAGCTTTTCCCTAGGGATGCTCCAGGGTTTTGCCACCCCGCTCCGGCACAGGTCGCACGCACCGTGCCGTGCCGCCCAGGGTCTTGTTGACTCCTTAATTACTTTGAAAATCGATTTTTCCCACCGGCTGGCAATAAAGGCGGGGAGGCAGCTGGAGGGCTCGCTGCCAGCGCCATACCTAGGAAATGAAGCGGGGACGGGGATGGCCGAGCGCCGTGAAATTCGCTTTGATCTCTGCTGGGCTTTGCTGACGGCAACACGCAAAGGGCACCCTCCGTCCGGGGCTGGAAGAGATGGCCCGCGGAGGCAGGGGGAGAGCCCTGCCTTTGTTTTCGGTGCTGGAAACCAAGGTGCAGTGAGCACGGGTGTGTGTTGGTGTGGGCCAGCACCCTGGGTGCCACCCAGCACCCGGATTTTGGAGACCGCCCGTCGCAAAGCCCGCCGGTGCGGGCACCCGTCCCCGCTGCGTTTTATTGCCCTCTCAGCCCCTTGCCCCAGAAATTTCCACCTCTCCCTCCAGACGATATTTCCGAGCCTGCTTTGGCTGGTTTCACGCATTCCTGCTGGCAGCAGATAAGATCTCGAGAGAAAGTTAAACAAGAGCCGTCGATGCCGTGCGCTAATTGTCACTCCCCCGTGCGCAGCCGGCTCTTCACCGGGTCTGGAGGAGTTTTCCCGGGGTGGGAGCAGACCCCACCGTGCTCACCCCATCCCGTACAGGTGTGCCGGGACCCACGAGGGTTTGTGCATCGCCCTCCCGCTGCCTCCGAGGAGGTCAGAAGCCTCCTGGTCCAGCCTTCACCACCGTGGGTGCCCCCTGTGCTGTTCCACGCAGGGTTCCTGGCCACGAGCTGGTGCCCACCCCATGGCTGGAGGAGGATTTGTAGGAGATGACCCAATCCTCGTCTCGGTGACCGCGGGGCTCTGCCAACACCGCTCCGTGGCCATCGTTTTGTGCGTCGGGTTTCCCTGCCAGCCCTGGGCTTGTTTGGCCGGGGGGGGACGAGCAAGAAGAGGAAGCGGCAGCAGCCAGCCGCGGTGCCGGGAATGAGGAAGCCTCGGGGCAGCCACGTCGAGGGGTGCTGGGGGGACAGGGAGGAGGGTGAGACCTCAACCACGTCCCAAAGCACCGTGGTGCCCTGCCCGGACCCGTGCCAGGAAGGGTTTTCTCCTGCCCAGCTGGGTCACCAAACACGGGGCATCGCCCCGCAGCCAAACCCAGACCTCCTCCCGCGGCTTTGCGCTCTGCAAAAATAAAAATAAAATAAAAAGAGGAGGAAACATCGCCTCCTGCCCTGCCGAGCGAGAAGGAGAGGACGGGATGGCGGGGAGCAGAAGGCAGGGGTCCCCCGTCCTCGCCCACCTCCCCGGGCGTGCGTTTCGGTGACCACCGAGGGGCCGCTGGACGCACCGAGCCGGCAGCTCTCGCGCCGCCGGCGGCCCCGGGGAAATCAGCCTTAAATGGCAAAACCTGGCTGCAGCGTAACCAATGGGCCCGGCCGGGGGAAGAAGCGGCGGAAACAGGAAACCAAAGAGCAGCCGGGGCCTCGTCGGCGGAGAACGACGTCCTGCCTTCCTCCTCCTCCTCCTCCCCGTCGGCCGTCTGTGCGCCGACAACACACCTCGATGCCGTCCTTCCCCTCGGCCCCGTGTTTGTGCCCGGCATCCTCCCTGCGCCCCAGGCACAGGGGGACAGGGTCTCATGGGGTCCCTGCCCCATGCACCCCTGCAGGACCCCCAGAGCGAGGGGCAGGGCAGGAGAGGAGCCCCCCGCCCCCTGCTCGGTGCTGTGGCGCGGTGCTGGTGATGCTGGCTTATCCCCGGGGGGTTTGGAGGTGCCCCCGGGAGTCCAGCAGCCCGTAAAGGGGAGTCGCCGGCGTGCCTGGGTGGCTGCTCTCCCTTGGGTTTGCCAGCAGAGGTGGGCGGGGGGGGGAATTGCCTTGGAGGACATCGCAAATTTCCACCCGTCCATCAGCAGGCAGCTCCTGCAGCTTGCTCCGGCCTCAAAACGCAGGCGACGCCGACCCAGCCAACACCTGGGAATCACCAAAACCAGCCATTTATCGGCCATCCCCTGCCTCTTTTGGGGTTTCCAACACTTTTCCTGCACCGGGTCAGATCACACCCGGCCCGGGAGCCGCACCGCGCTCCCTCTTTCCAGCGAGGTCCCTCCGCGAGCGCCCTGCCAGCAGGCTCGTTAGCGGCAACGTGTCATTAAAGCAGCCGTTCCGGGGGGAATTGGCACGCGTTCGGGTATCACCCTCCTCCTCTCCGGCCCCGACGGGACAGAGCAGCGTGAGAAGTCCTCCCGCCTACCCGGCCGATGGGCAGCGGCTCCCGTCACCGCAAGGGGAGAGATGCGAAAGCGGAGGGCGATGCTTGGACACATCAAAAAAAAAATAAAATAAAACAAATCTCAGCAAAGTCACGCTTATTCCAAAACCCACGCAGACGGCTGCCTCCCTGCGGGCCCCGCTGGGGCTGGGTTTGCTGCGTGTAGGGCCGGTTCCCGGCTCGCCAGCCCCGCTCCCCACCCCGTCTGGCCGGGGACGGCAGCACCCGCGGCCGTGGGAGCGTTTCCTGCTGGAGAAGGAGGAAAGCCACCCAGCAAGTGGCTCCGGGTGGATTTAATCCCCGTCAGATGTCCTCTTCTGTGAACTCTGGGTGATTCTTTTGAAACCGTTTCCGTGCCTGGGTAATAAGAGGTGTTTCCAGCCTGGATGCCCTCCGCCAGCTGGGGAAGCGCCGTCCCCTTCACCTCCCCCCTGCGCTCAAACAGGGCACAACCGCCCCAGGGGACAGGCACCCCAATCCCATTGCCCTAAACCCAATTTTAAACAACACAACGGGGCTGTGAGGACCAGCAGAGTGGCCCCAGCAGCTTCCAGCTCCTTGCCACCTGGCCAGAAGGGTTTCTCACCCGGGGCGGTGATTTCCACCCCTGAGGGCGATGCCAGCGCCAGCTGGTGCTGTGCGGTGCCACCGGCTCACCTCCGAGCCGCTTCCCCTCGTCCGAGCCCGCAGAAAAGCCCATGGGGACAGGGTCTGAGGGTGCAGACCCGTCTGTGAAGGTTTTCCTCACCTTCATCCCCACGGAGGACTGCCACCCTCCGTCCCTGTGGCTGCAGGGGACAGCGCGGTTCCCTCCCCTCCTCCTCGCCCTGCTCTGTCTCCTCCGAGGGCTGTCCTGCAGGGGGATGAGGGCACGGGGAGGGGTTCTCCAGCTGCTGGGGATGCACAGCACCTTTCTGGGGCAGGGGAGGTTTTCTCCATCCCATCGCAGCTGGGTCTGGAGCTCGGCTCTGCCAGCCCTGCTCCACCACCCCTTATTTCTGATATTGCGCATTTTGGGGGGGGGGGGATGACGAGGAGAAAACCATTTTTCCCCATGGGTTTCCCTCCCCCGGGGTTGCACGAGCCCTGCCTCCGGCCAAAGCCAGCAGCTGGGTGCCCTCAGGGACCTCGGGGACCCGTCCCCATCACGCCGTTCCCACAGCCCCGGCCTCTGAAGGCTTCACCTTCCCCGCGGCGCAGCAGCGCCTAATGACAGGCGAAGGATGGTGCCACACCTGCGGAGAGCCATTTTTGGAAGGGCACCGGGGGAAAAGGAACGATTCCCATGTTGCTGCTCTGTAATTAGCATTAATTACCGGGGCTTGTGAAATCTCTTCCCCATTTACTCCGGGCAGCACCTGACGGAAACTGTGGGAATCCCATCCGGCTGAGTCAGCTGCGGGGGGATGAGCCGGTCCCCACGGGGCACGGGGCCAAATTTTGGGGTTCCCCCCCCCCCCAGCTCCGTGGGGATGGGGTTTGGGCATCGGCAGCCTCGGGGTGCAACGGGGGCTGCAGGGCCGGTTATGACACCAAAGGACACACCGAGCTCATCCATCTCGCCCTTATTAATGAGGTGCTGAGGTCTTCCCTACCCAGCACGTCCTGGGGATGGGGGGGGGGGGGCTTGCGTGTGCCCCCCTTTAAGCATCCTGGCTCGTCCCAGGGATTTAATCACCCTGGCTGCCAGCCCTGCCTGCACAGGGGAGCTGCAGGGCTGTCCCAACACCGCGGTCCCTTGGGTGCCCCAAACCCAGCCCGTTCCCTCCAGCAACGCCCCGAGGTGTTATTAGAGACCGGGGGAAAACCCACCCCGAAAACCTAACCCTGAGCAATCCACCCCATCACCGCCAAATGGCAGGGTACCACCGGCTGAGTCACTTATTTCATTTTTTATTTATTTATTTTTAATATTAGTGATTTGAATGAATCAGGGCGTTTCGTCATCCGGAGCCGCTTCGGAGTCATCTCACCCTGCCCCGGTGACTCCTCGGTGGCCCAAGGACACCGCCAGCCTTCCCCTGCAGCCTCGCCCCTGAACCAGCAGCGCTGAGCTTATAATTAAAGGGAAAGAAAAGGATGGAGGGGCCCTGCCTGCCCTGGGGGGGCTGATTTCTGCCCAGAAACTCCAGGTACCCCCAGCATCCCGGAGGTCACCCCGCTCACCGCCCCTCAGAGTGGCGGCGGGGGTCCCGGGGGGCAATGCCCAGGTGTCCCCATCCCGCCCAGCTGTGACCCCCCCCCCCCTCCACCTTGGGGTGGCCGTGTCACCCAGGCGGGACCCCCGTCCCTCTCCCCGGGGACCCGGGCGTCCCTCAGCCTCCCAGTTGACCTAACCTCCTGGCCATAAATGGAGAGGTTTGAGAGCGCGTCCCGGGGTGGAGGAGGAGGAGGAGGAAAAAAAGGAGAATAATGCCAAGAATGCAGGACACAGCGCGAGGAGCGCGCTCCCGGCCCCCCTGCGCCGGCTGGGGGCCGCGGTGGCCACCCCGGGGAGAGGTGGCATCACCTCCTGTCCCCGTCCCTGTCCCCAGCCCCGACGGGCACCCAGGAAGGACAGCCGCTCTCTGCTTTTCTCTCTGCCTTTCTCGCCAGCCGCGTCCCCTGCCGTGCCGTCACCTCCCAGCAACGGGTCCCTTTGCAAACACGTCCCCACCCCTGTCACGTTGTTGTCCCCTTCGCAGCGACGTGCCTCCCTGCAGAGAAGCAGCCCCCCCACCAGGCACCCAGCCGGTGGGAGAATTGGGGATGTTCCCACCACAGCCCCCCCGAAAGCCCCCCGGAAACTCCAGCCAGGGTGGGGCCGTGCGCGGGACGGGGACCCCTCTGCTCCCACGTGCCCAGCAGGTCCCAGCTGCTCGGGCATCCCCTCCGCCCTCCCCAGGGGTGCTGCAAAGGGGAAACTGAGGCACGGGGAACCGCAGCCTGAGCTTGCACCACGCAAATCCCCCCGGGCTGGGACAGGGTGCGGGATGATGGAGCCGAGTAAGGGGACGGGGATGAGACGGGCACCCAGGGTCTCGCCTCCCCCCGTGGCCACCAGCCAGCCGGGGAAGCCACGCGGGGCCGCAGGGGTGGCCTCCGAGGCGGGTGGCACGGAGCGGCCAGGCCTCCGCTTGGGGCCGCATCCAGCTCCTTAAAATAGAAAGCGAAAACACCCGGCTGCCCCGTCCGGACGGGGAGACGGGGGGGGGGGGCCCATCCACGCCTCCGCACGCCGCCACCGCCTCGCCACCCACCCACCCTGCTCCCGTCCGCGTCCCCGCTGTCCCCAAAGGCGGCGGTGGCAGTCCCTGAGGTCAGGGTGGATCCCTTCTGGGTTCTGCAGGAGAATTTGCTCCGGCCGGCTCTCGCTCAAATCCTCCTTAAAAGGAAAAACAGGCGGCAGGTAGCACTGCCAAACTTAGTCATCCCCAGCCCGGCTGGCTGCTGCTGGCGGCTCCGTCAGCAGCCATTTCCTCCCCTCGGCGCGGGGGGGACGGGGAGGAGCGGCCCAGCCCCGTGGGGAGCACCCAGCGGGGACATCGCCACCGCCGCCGGGGCAAAGGGCCCCGCGTGGGGTCTGCGGGGAACGCACGCCCTGGGGTGAGGCCTGGGAAAAGCAGCGAGGTTGGCACGTGGCGTGGTTGTTTTGGTGACAAAAGCGTCACTTTGGGACAAAATAATAAAAATAAGAAGCGGGCTGGAGGGGCTGAGGTGGGAGCGCGCACGGGGGCACCTTGGTGCAGCTGGAGTTGGGGGGGGGGGGGGGGTTGAAGCTCGCTGTCCGTGGGGCAGGCGTGGGAGCCCGCTGGAAACACAAGGGGCTGACAGCACCGGGAGAAAGTCCCGGTCCCAGGCTGGCAGCGGGGTGACCCCCGAGCTGTCCCCTCCTTCCCTGCCATGCCCGGGAGGGGACGTGCCACGCGTGGGCAGCACCAGACACTGCAGCACCCCGCCTCCCCCGGCAGCTGGATTTTGTCTGGGATCCCACTGCTGAGTTTTCCCAAACCTGACAAATCAACCCCCCTGAGAACCACCAGCATCCTAAACCCCCTGCCCTAAATCCCCTCTTTTGCAACCCACTTCCAACATAGGGCAGAGGGAAACACCCGCAGCACCCGGTGCTCGCAGGAACTCAGGGAACCCATCACCCGCTGCGCTCAGCTGGCACCGGGTTTTATGAGGTTTTTGTGTGCAGCCTGCCTGGCCCCATAAATGATTCACCGGAGAGATAAAGGGACTTGGGAATTTTGCTAACCCTGAGGACACGTGTGGGGCTGCTCCAGTCCCAATGCTGGGTACCACGGTGGGGCCGTGGCGTGGTTACGCTGCCACTTCGTGCAACCTGGGCTCAGGATGAACCAGCAGAGTGTGAACGGGCTAGGGAGCACCAGCGGTGCCCGGGATTCCCCTTCACTAGTGGGGAATCAAACTGTGTGGGAGCACCCAGACCCCTTGCTGGGATGCTCACTCCCACCCTGAGCTCAAATCCTGTGGGATTCGTGCTTTGTGCTCACCAGCGATGCACAGACACAAGGGATTGGCCCCGGAGAGACGCAGCCTCCCCAAAAGGGAACCCAAAACCCTCCTGCTGCCAGAGCAGGCAGCAAAGCCCCCACCGCCGGCTCCTTTGTTCGTCTCCATGTTGTCCACCCTGCCCAGGGCTTGCAGAAGCTGCAACACCCACCCGAGCCTCTGCAGAGCGCGGCCGGGCTGCTGGGTGGCAGTGTTGGGATGCACACTGCGCTGCGCAGGGCCGCGCAGCACGCACGGGCGTGCACCACGCAGGAGCGTGCACACCGAGACGTGCAGGAGCGTGCGCACACCACGGGGCACAGCGCAGAGTCATGCGCCGAGCTGCCTGCTGCACCAGGGGCTGCACGCTGACGTGCACACGTCCCGGGGACTCGCACGCTCCGAGGTGTGTGCAATGCACAAAGAGGTGCACGCGCCAAGGTGCGCGCTGCACCAGGGATTGCACGCACTGACACACGTTGTCCAAGGAATTGCACGCTCACTGCACCAGGGATTGCACACACCGACATGCACGTTGTACAAGGAATTCCGAGGTGGCTTCTGCACCAGGAATTGCACACCCTGACATGCACATTGCACAAGGAATTGCATGCTCACTGCACCAGGAGTTGCCCTCTCCAAGGTGAACAACACAGCTTTGAGCACGCAAAGGTGCGTGCGGCACGGCGGATTGCACGCACAGACATGCACGTTGCACAAGGGTTTGCACACTCCAAAGCGGGACCACGAACTGACCAGTCCCGCCACGTCACCCCTGCTCCCCACCCAGGCCCTTGCTGCGCCCTGCAAAGCAGCAGCCACCCCCACTTCACCCCATGGGATCTGCGGGGGGCCCCGTCCCTTCCCTGGCTGCTGGAATCCCAGCCTCAAGCACAGTTTTTTTGGATGCATGCATACGCCTGGTTCCTGAGCTCTGCGTGTTCACCCAGGACCTCTGTCAGCAGGGCTTTATTCTCCTGGCTGCCAGCCGAGCACCTTCGTTAAGGCAGGGCTGCGTGATGCTGCAAGCCAGGAACACCACGTGCATCCCCATGGGCACGGCAGGGCCGCCGGGCAGCAGCAGCAGCGGTGGTGGAGCTGCAGCCCCTTCCCCAGCCAGCCCGGGGGCCTCCCAGCTGCAGCGGCGCGGGGCCGGATGCGCAGACCCAGGGCCCCTGCGAGGCGGTTTTGGGTTTCAGCACAGCCCCTCCGCCCGCATTCCTGCTTTCCCGGGGGCCTCCCTGCAGCCAGACCCTGAAAAAGCAGGGAAAGGCCCCCCTGCACCCCGGGTGACGTGTCCCCACGGCTGCTCGCCCTGCGACGAAGCATGGAGCAGCCCGAGGTGCCGTGACTCGGGGAGGTGAAGCCTTCGCTCCTGCAAGAGAAGGCCCCCCCAGCCCCTGCTCTTCCCCAGCAAGGCAAAATTCAACTCATGGCTCCGAACTGCAGGTCCCCATCCCACCACGGGGACCCCGCAGGGAAGATGGGTGCCCACACATGAGGCTCAGGACCAGGCTCTGAGAAATTGCCTCCGTTTCCCCCAGATGGGGGAAGATGGCCACGTCCTGGCTGGAGAGCACCCTGCATGCTCAGGTACCTCTGTGCGAGCCACTCAGCCCTCCCGTGCCTCAGTTTCCCCATGTGCACAGCTCCTTCCAGCCCCACCAGGGACACACAAAGCCCCAGTGCAGGAGAAATGGGTGCAGATGTACCTACAGAGAGGGGCAATAGGCTACAAGGGCTCCCAGGCTGTCCAAGAGCCCAAACCCCACAGTGACCCCAGGAGCAGATGGACCCTCCTCCCAGAGGGATCCTGCTTCTGCTGGGGGGTGTTTTGCAAGCACACAAGACAATACCTGACATCCCTGGGGGGGCCATAAAGCCATTTGGGGACTCGAGTCGGCCCTTTCTGCCAGCTCCCCCATTTCCCAGCCCCGTCCCCTCGTGCAACCAGCAGAGGCCGGGTGGGAGGCGCGGCGCTAATCCCTGAGGCCCCGTTCCTAATCCTGACTAATGGACCCTTTTCACCTCCACAATGGGGTTATCCATCTGGAAGGCCATCTCCGGGCTCAGGAAGCCACAGCTGGTGCCCCCCCCCGCCTCCAACCCCAAACTGCAGCCCCTTCCCTGAACCCAAATCCCACCCCACTGCGTGCCGGGATGGACCCTGTCCCCGTGCTCCCTGCTGCACCCACCCCAACAACCCCAGCCCCACCAGGCAGCCAAACCAGCCCCTCACCTCACCAAAACCCCAAGCCATGGGCTGCAAAATGCCCCCCAGCCCCTCCCAGCCCTTTATAGGGAGCTCCCAGCTGGGTCCTTTTACAGCTCAGGGCTCGTAGCCACAGGCGGCTGCACCCTTAAAGAGCTGGGGCCCTGCTCTGGGGGGCTTTGGGAGGGGGACCCCTGGTCCTGGGGGGGCTTGGCCTCTATTTCCCTCCTGGCTGAGCCCTCTCACTGCTTCAGGGGAGGTCTGCACACAAATCTGCACACCCATGGGGCGCAGCCTCTGCGGGGACAGGGGTCTCTGTGCCCACCCCCTGCAGCAGCAACCTGTGAAAGGTGCCCATGCCCCGGCCCCAAAGCTTGAGCTCTGGGGAAATGCAAGCACGAGCCCCCTCCTCCTCCTCCTCCTCTTCATCTCCCATCCTCAGCAGCTTCCTCCAGGCCCGGGCAGGAAACGCCGACATCCTCCCCGCGGCCCTGACTCATTTCCAGCCGTCCCAAGGCTCCTCCGTTCCTCCCGGCCCCCTTTTGGGATGCGCCGCGCCCGCTCCCGTGTGATGCTGCACGGGGGTGGGGACCGGGGACCCCATCCTGGCCCTGCTCCCACCAGCTTTTAGTCCCGAGGGAGCAGCCTCAGGATTGGGAGTGGGGCATCTCTGCCCACCAAACCTCCCTCAGCCCCATCCGTGGGGTCTGCGGCCGGGACGGGGCAGCGCTGGCGGTGCTGGGGCTGCAGGATGCCACCAGGATGGAGCTGGGCCACCTCGCCCGGTGGTGCTGTGCGGTCGGGGCCGGCTTATTTTGGCGAGCTGCGTGGGCAGGTGCTGGCAGCACGCTTTCGGCTGCGCTGCAAATTCTTCCGCGCCGGCTCCTCGCTGCAGCGGCTGGTGGAGGAGGATACAGGGATGTGCAGGAGGCAATGGGGACCGTACAAAACCCTTCCTCCCGACCCCGCCGTCGGGGCTGCAGCAGCTGGTGGCTGTGAGGGGTGATGGCCACGGGCCAGAAATGTGGCCCTTCCCTGCGTTTAACTTCCCCAAAATCATGTTCTCCCATGGGATGCGCCGGGATGCCCCCGTCCCCCATGGGACACGGGGACACGTCGCTGCCACCGCTGTCTCCCGTTTAACATCCCCATGGGAAGCCCCCGGCACACGACCTGCAGCTCTGGGACCCCCCCTCTTTGGGCTGCCCTTTGTTCTCCTGTTGCTGCTGCTTTTTTTTTTTTTTTTTTTTTCCCCCCCTTCCTTAATTCCACCTAATGCAATTTTAATGAGGCCAGGGCGCCTGCCAACTGTTGGGAGAGCCTCCACCGAGGTTCCTGGGGGCAGCTGGCAGCGAGGCCGGGGCTCCCGGGGTGTCCCCATCCGTGTCCCCCCCCCCCCCCCCCCCCCCGGCAACTGCCAGGAACCGCAGCCTCTGCCAGGGGTTTGGGGTCTGGGTGCTTTGGGGGAAGCCCGAAATCTCGCTGGGATAGAGGAGCTGAATCACCTCCTGGGTTTGTTACCAGCTCGCGATGCTCCTCGCCCGTTACATCCCTGCTGGCGGGTGCCGCGGTGCGTGGGGTGTGCGCGAAGGCGTGACACCCACTGTGCTGCCGGGGGGGGGGGGGCGGCTCAGAAATACCCCGAGCCCCACGGGATTGAACTAAATACGGGGAAAAATGCAAAGGGCCCGCCCCAGCCCCACGGCTGAGCCCCTGCGGGGGGTACCTGCGACAGGGGGCTTCCACCTCGCTGCCACTGCGAGGGACACGCGCAGCCCCGGGTCCCCGAGGAGCCAAACCTGATCCCTGCAGCAATGCCCCCCCCCAAATCCTTCCAGCAGGGACAAGGAGGGTGCGAGGGCTCTGCAACCTCCTCACCAAGCAAGGGGACACCAGGGGGTGAAACCAGCCCTCCTTGCCCCCATGCCTGTCCCCAAGCCCCGTGTTCAGCCCGATTTCACCAGCCGGGCCAAAAGCTCCGCGACTTTCTGCAGGCGAAGCCGAGCCGCAGCGAAAAGCACCTGAGGAAGGTGCAAAAAAGCGAGGGCAGGATGGGAGCCAGGCCCCAACCCGCGTGCACCAGGGCTGGGCTTTTCCTCTGGGCTTTTCCCCAAGCTGGGCTTTGTGGGAAGTCCCAGCAGGGTCAGTGGCCATGCTCCAGAAACCCCCCATCGTTTATGGCCTCATCCCGGGGCCGGGGATGAGCTCCTGTGGCCTCAGCAGCTCTCGGTCACAGCAGCTTGCAAATGCAATACAGAGAGGGAACGGCAGCGCCTTTCTTCCTGCTCCATCACGCACAGCAGCTCGTGGGAGACGGTTTGAACGCTGCACCCCCCCAGGCCAGGGGGCACCAGTCCCCCTTGGGGACACCCGGGGACATCCCTCTGCCCCGCTGAGCCGGCAGTGCCAGCCAGCGCTGGGGAGAAAACTCTATTATTTTTTTTT
Organism: Cygnus atratus; assembly: GCF_013377495.2. NCBI lineage: Eukaryota > Metazoa > Chordata > Aves > Anseriformes > Anatidae > Cygnus > Cygnus atratus. The sequence continues at coordinate 3,960,622 of NC_066376.1, read as the reverse complement.
TCCCTGCATAATTGCCTTTTTTTTTTTTTTTTTTCCCCCTGCTGAGCAGAAAGGCCGCTTCTTTCCCAGCCTCGCACCATCTGCCCGCTGCGGCAGGAGGAGGCAGCTGCGGGCCTGGGCAGCTGCACGGCCCCCACGGCCGGGTCCTAACGTCCTGCTGCTGCTGCTTGCCAGGGCAAGAAGGAGAAAAACCACCCCTGCCTCGCTGGAGAAGGAGGGTTTTGCTTCCAGCCCGGCCGTGGGGTTGCTTCTGGTTGCAAGCGAGCTGGATTTGGGGCAGGGGCAGGGGCAGGGGCAGGGGCAGGGGCAGGGGCAGGGGCAGGGGAAGGAGCAGGGGCAGGGGAAGGAGCAGGGGCAGGGGCAGGAGCAGGGGCAGGGGCAGGGGAAGGGGCAGGGGCAGGAGCAGGGGAAGGGGCAGGAGCAGGGGCAGGGGAAGGGGCAGGGGAAGGAGCAGGGGCAGGGGCAGGGGAAGGGGCAGGAGCAGGGGCAGGGGCAGGGGCGGGGGAAGGGGCAGGGGAAGGAGCAGGGGCAGGGGCAGGGGCAGGGGCAGGGGCAGGGGCAGGAGCAGAGAAGACAAGCAGACTGGATGGGAACCAAACCCCCTTTGCACCGATCCCGGCTCCAGCTCTGCCCCGGGGGGTTGTGCCAGCAGCCCCCGGGCAGGGCGGGCGGCTGGGTGCAGCCGGCAGGCAGAGGAGCTGCTGGAACCAGTACGCCCAGTGCAAAACCAGTGCAGCCTGGGGGCCTGTGGAGGTGGGGGTGGGTGCAGTCGTTCCTGGGGATTGTGCCAGCGGCTCCTTGTCCCGCTCCAGCCCAGTTCAGCTCCCTGATCCGGCTGGAAAACACCCACATCCCTCCGTTTTCCTCCGATTTTCTGCCCCGCGGCACCGCTGCCACCCCGCTCCCCACCGTGCCCCCCAAACACGGCCCTGTGCACACACAGGGACCCCCCCATGGGGTCCCCCTGCTTTGCCACGTCCCTGTGTGGGATTCAGCACGGCTTTGGGGCCACATCGGCACTCGGACACCCACCGAGTCCCCTCCCCAGCCCTCTGCCACCCCCTGCTCACAGCGGCTCTGCGGGGGGGGGTGGGGTGGAAATTGGGGGTCCCCCAGCCTTGGGTGCCTGGCACGGGGCATTCAGATGGCTGGGGTGGGGTTGGGGGCCACAGCACTGCCCCCCCTTTCTCCCTGCTGTCCTTCAGCCCTGCAGCATGGCCAAGGTTGGGGGGGGGGGGGGGGGGGCACATAATTGGGGAGGGGTGTCTGGCAATGTAGGATGAGTCTTGCAAGGAGATGGGGTCTTGCAATTCAAGGGGGAGTCTTGTCTTATAATGGGGGGGGGGGTGGGTCTTGCAACACACTGAGGTCTTGCAATGCTTGTGGGGGGGGGTCCTGCCATGCAGGGGGGTGCTGTGCAGTGTGGGTTTGATCCTGCCTTTCAAGGGGGGGCTCATGCATTGCGAGGAGGGGGTCTTGCAGTGCTGAGGGGGTCTTGCATTATGGGGGGGGGGGCACTGCAGGACGGAGGACTGTTGAGATGAGGGGGGGGGTCTTGCAACGCCGAGGTGTTCCTGCAGCACAGGGTGGGCTTTGCCACGCAGGGGGGTGTTCCTGCAGCGGGGGGGGGGGGGGGGGGGGTGGTCCCGCCGCACAAGGAGGCTCTCGCTGTGCAAGGAGGGAGCGTGCAATTTTTTGGGGGGGGGGGGCTCCTGCAACGAGAGGGGGGGGTCCCTGCGAGGCAGGAGGGGGCTGCACAGGGGGGGCGGGGGCTCGGAGGGGCCGGGGGCGGCGCTGCGGCGGCGGGGCCATATAAAAGGCGGCGGGGCCGTATAAAAGGCGGCGTCGGGGCCATATAAAAGGCGGCGTTGGGGCGGCAGCGGCGGCAGCAGCGGCGGCGGCAGGATGACGGCGAACGGGACGGCGGAGCCGGTGCAGATCCAGTTCGGGCTGATCAACTGCAGCAACAAGTACCTGACGGCCGAGGCCTTCGGCTTCAAGGTGAACGCCTCGGCCGCCAGCATGAAGAAGAAGCAGATCTGGACGCTGGAGCAGGACGGCGAGGACTCCAGCGCCGTGCTCCTCAAGAGCCACCTGGGCCGCTACCTGGCGGCCGACAAGGACGGCCGGGTGAGCTGCGACAGCGAGGAGCCGGGCCCCGACTGCCGCTTCCTCGTGGTGGCCCACGGCGACGGGCGCTGGTCGCTGCAGTCCGAGCCGCACCGCCGCTTCTTCGGCGGCACCGAGGACCGCCTGTCGTGCTTCGCCCCCGCCGTCTCGGCGGCCGAGAAGTGGAGCGTGCACCTGGCCATGCACCCGCAGGCCAACCTCTACAGCCTGGCCCGCAAGCGCTACGCCCACCTGGGGCCTCGCCGCGACGAGCTGGCCGTGGACCGCGACGTGCCGTGGGGCGTGGACGCGCTCATCACCCTGCTCTTCGTGGAGCAGCGCTACAGCCTGCAGAGCTGCGACCACCGCCTGCTGCGCTGCGACGGCCGCCTCGTCCCCGCCGCCGAGCCCGGCACCGCCTTCACGCTGGAGTTCCGCTGCGGGAAGGTGGCTTTCCGCGACGGCGAGGGACGCTACCTCGCCCCGTCGGGGCCCAGCGGCACCCTGAAGGCGGGCAAGAGCAGCAAGGTGGGGAAGGACGAGCTCTTCGCCCTGGAGCAGAGCTGCCCGCAGGTCGTGCTGCGCGCCGGGAACGACCGCAACGTCTCCACCCGGCAAGGTAGGGGATGGGGACGCGGTGGGAGAGGGATGGGGGCATGGAGACAGAGGGATGGGGGCATGGAGACAGAGGGATGGGGACATGGGGCGGTGCGCCCCCGCGGTGCTCTCGGCATCACCCGCAGCCCCCAGCCCTCCGGCACCGTCTCCTCGCCATCCCCTGCATCCCTCGGGAGTTGTCGCCCCCATGGGCACGGCCCCGTGACCCCGCTCCCTGCATCCCCGCAGCATCGTTCCTCCTCAGCACCCCCACATCCCTGGGGCATCGCTGCCTCCGTGGTGCCCCCCCTGCACCCCCCCAGCACGGTGACAGCCCCCCCTTGGGGCAGCAGCGACCCCGCAGGGTACCCCCTGCAGCCCTCCGCCATCGCCATGTGAGGGGCTCTCCCCCCTTGAGCCCCACGCATGCCTCCCTGAAGCCCCCATCTCCCCACAGCACCCCCACCATGGCTCCCTGGGGTCCCTCCCCCCGCCCCCCCCACATCCTGCCCCAGCCCCCTCCCACATCCCTCTCCCTCCCCCTGCACCCCCCCACCCCTCCAGCACCCCCATCCCTGCAGCGTCGCCTCCTTGGGGTGCCCTGGGGGGGCGGGGGGGCACACATTGAGGGGCTGCCTGGGGGTCAGAGGGGATCGGGGGGGGGTTCCTGGGGTCTTCCATTGCTGGGGAGGAGGCAGAGCAGCCATCCACCGCCTCCTTTCCTCCGGAGCTCATTGTTCACCAACAAAGCCCTTCCCAACCCCCCCCCTCCCCAAGCATCTCTGGGCCACGCAGTGCGGGGCCCTGGGGGTCTGCGGTGCCCCCCGCGTGGGGCTGTGCCCCCCTGATAAATGGGGGGGGGTGTGGGTGCCACCACCCCCCCCCCCCCCGGCGCTGGCAGCAGTCCATAAAATGGCTTCGCCGAATCTCTCGGCGGCGCGGGGCGGACGTGACCTACATGGAGCCGGCACAAAAGCGGCCGTGGTGCTGCCACCACCGCTCTCACCCGCCCCCACGTCCCCACGTCCCCTCGTCCCGTGGGCGAAGCCACCGCGTGCCCCGATCCGTGTGGCCGCGCGCCGCCGCTCCCCGGGCACGAGGCCACCGTCGAGCACAAAGCGCGGCCGGCCCCGCGCCTGGTGGGTGGGTGGCGGGACCAAATCCCACCTTCGGGGTTCGGAGAGGGGCTTTGGGGCGCACGCAGAGAAGCACCATGCCCTAAAAAAAACGAGCCCACGGCAGGCAGGGAGATGCTGGAGCAGCCGCAGCGTGGGAGCCGCGGGGCACGTCGCCGGCGTGCCAAGTCAGGCCGGCGCACGCCGGGCGCGGGATCGGTGTGAGCATGCCTCGCCGCGGCACAGCCTGGGTGAAAAAGCACCGGGGGAAATTTTTTTTTTTTTTTTTTTTAATTATTTATATATTTCAAGGTTGCAGCTTAACCCTTATCTGCGCGTGGGCAGCGACCTTGCAGCCTTTCTCCTTTCGGAGAATAAATCCTGCGCTGCCAAGCGGCTCCCTGAAAGAAAGAGATTGCTGCAGAGGAGACGGGCAGCCGTGCCCGGGCGCGGGGGCTCGGGGGGGAGGAGGAGGAGGAGGAGGAGGAGGATGGCGATGATGGCGATGGCGGCGCGAAGCTGCCGCAGCGCTGTGGGGGAAGGGTTGCTGCAGCCCTTTGTCACCGGAGATGGGAAAACCAGATGTGGGGCGAGGTGCAGGGCTGGGGGACGTGGAGAGGGGGCTGCGCTCGCCAAGCCGCCCGGCTTTGTGTGCTGCGGAGAGGGGGGAGCCAAATCTCCCCGGCAACAGGGGTCTCCCCGCTGTGCACGGGCCCTCTCCAAGAGAAATAAAGAGGGGAGGGGGCACAAGGGGAGAACGGGGAGTGGGGGGGGGGGGGGGTGGCTGCAGCCACCCAAGCGCCCGCGTTCCCTGCGGAAGCGGAGGGAGCTCATCCTGCGTGGCGCTGGGAGCGGCACCGCCTGGCTCGGGTCCCTTTTGGGTTTCCGCCGGGCTGCCCCTGCCCTCCTGGCAGGAAAGGTCCCTGGGGTAATGGGCAGGCAGCCACCAAAACACCTGGCCAAGGAAGCATTTGCAGTCATTTCTTGTCCCCCCTCAAGCCCTGGTAGCCCTGGGGGGACACGGGCAAATGGTGTCCGTCTGTCCGTTCCCCCAGCAGCAGGATGGGGCATGGGGAATGCGGCTGCATCCTGCTCGCTGCGCCTCGGTGGTGCTCAGTTTGGCTTGGAGCCTCATCCTTGGGATGGCCGGTGTCACTGTCCCCCATGTGTGGGGTGCTGGGGACGCTGTGACCCCCCCCCCCCCCCCCCCCCGCCATGAGGTGGGTGCCTGGGGCTGGGGGTGGCCCCGCGGCTCCCAGCGCCACAATTGATGCAAAAATTGTGGCTGTGCCCCTGGGGGTCCTGAGCCCCACTGCACCTCAAAAAGGAGCCGGGGTGTTTGTGAGCAGCGAGCAGCTTCCTTCCCCTGCTGAATGGCTGCGGCAACAAAGGGCCCTTTGTGGCAAGGAGGGTCCCCGAGGGCTCGCTGCGCCCCTGCCAGCCCCCCCTGCCCGGGGAGCTGCGCCTGGGCCGGGGAGGGGGGAGAGGGCGCGAGGTGCTCGGAAGCGAGGCGTTTTTGGGGAGGGGGGGGTCCAGGGGGCAGGGGGAGCCCCCCCGCAGCACGCAGGATGGGCAGGGGGGGTGAGGAGGGGCTGCCCCCCCGCTGCAGGCACAAAGCAGGTCGAGATGAGGAGCAGCTCCTGGCTGGAGCTGGGGACACGTGGGTCACGGTGGCAGGGTCTCAGCTGGGGGCACCGAGTGGTGTGTTGGGGCTGGGGGATGCTGTGGAGGAAGAGGATGAGTGTAGGGGAGGATTTAGGGGGGGGGGTCTGGGTTTCACCCCTGCCCGTGACCTGTTGCAGAGCTGCGCCCCGAGGTGCTCGGGCAGCCCTGTGAGCTCTCCAGGCTGTTTTTCCTGGACAAAAACTGGCTTGGTTTGCCTTCCCGGGGTAGCATAAGCCCGCCTGAAGGAGATGCCCGGATGGTGGCTGGGCACAAGGACTCGATGGATGGGATGTGCTCCTGCTCCTGCACCCACGCTCACCTCCAGCCTCCGCCCCATCCCCAGGCAGACGCGTGCACAGGTCCCCGCAGCAACCCCTTGGTTTTCTCCCAGGCTGCAGGGCACCCACGCAGGGATTTTTTGGGGGGGACCGGCGCGCCTCTCGCCCCCCCCCGAAGCGCCGCCCTCCGGCCCGTGCTCAGCCCCCTCCTGCCTCCAGCTGTAATTAGCAGCCTTGGCAAGGTCAGGGAGAGGCACGCTGGCTCCAGACTGACTTTACCAGGAGCGTTAATTAAAGCCTGCCTGCAGCAGCCACCGCGGCCGGGCGCTGCGGGAGGGCGGTGCGGGTGCCCTGGGCTGCAGAAAGCGGGGGACACGTGGCCGGGCTGGGAGGAGGACAGGGGGACACGACGAGGGCGACATGGCCGGCATCCCGCCATCTCCCAGCTCCTCCCCGCGTTTCTCCAGCCCTGACCCCCAAACCTTCAGCTCGGGCTCAGTTACAGCCCTTTGAAGCCTCCCCATAATTGCATTCCTTTCTGCTGACTCGGCGTAACCCAACCCCGCGCCGCTGTCGGGCTGGGGGCGGTGGGAGACCCCCCCCCCCTCGCCGGCGGGCCCCGCGAGGCGCAGCCGCTTCCCCCGCCTGGCACCGGATAAAGCAAAACCTCCCCAAAATCCCTGCTCCAGGTGGGAGCGCGGGGCTCGCCGTGCCGGGGGCGATGGCGTGGCACCCGCCTGCTCCATCCCTGGCCCGTCCGTGGTGCTTTGCAGCATCTCCCAGGCTCCGTGCTGCGTCTGCAGGCCGAGGAGCTCACAAGGAAATGTGGCATGGAGGGAACGCCATCACCCCAAGGGGCTTGGGCATGCAGCTGGCGGGGTGAGCTGTCCCTGTCCCCAGTGTCCCATCGGGGACTGGGCGCTGCAGCGCCTGCTGAGGCTGAAGCAGGGCTCGTGCCGTGCCGGGAGGCACTGGGCTCGCCCGGGCAGGGCTCAGCCTCTGCTCACAAAGGCTTTCTTGGCCGGCGCTCGGCTGTCGGTTACACGACTCTCAGCAGAGCCAGCGTGGGGCTGCAAGCAGCTGGGCTTGGCGCTGCCTTCCCAGCGGGAGTGCAAAATCAAAACCAAATGTTCCCCCTCCACCGTGCGGCGCGGGCTCCTCCGAGCCCCTGCGGGGCAGCGCGGGGCTGCCACGCTACGTCCTGCTCCTCCCCGGGAGCAAAAACCCGGCCCCGTGGCACCAGGCAGGGTTCGGCACATGGGGATGGGGCCGGGAGCGGGGCTGCTGGCAGCACCGTGATGGTTGAGCCAGCCCCGAGCTCTGCCCCATGCTTGGCCCCCCATTTTTCTGGGATGGAGTCCTGGGAGCCAGCAGAGCCCTGGGGAGGTGCTGGGGGACCCCTGGATGGGGAGAAGGTGGCGCAAATGGGCAGCATTGTGGAGGTGACAGGACAGTTTGGGCACGGGAGATAAGATTAGAGACTACAAAGAAAAGCCTTCAAAGCCTAATCCCTTTAGAAGGGGGGGTGGGAGGCTGATATGCAAAGCCCGGCTGCTCCGGCAGCAGCAGATCCTGCCCGTCTGGCGGGGCCCTGCACGGAGGGTTTGGAGATGCAGATCCAGCGATAGGAGGCCACCAGGTAGCCGTGTCTGACACAGCTTTGGGGGAAGGCATTTCCATTTCAAAGGCCGAGAGCCGGCTGGTGCTGGGGTGCCCCTACAGAGGTGGCGCCTCCTCCTCCAGCACCTTGTGGGCTGCCCTGCGTGCCGGGAGCTGGCACCAGCACCATGCGTGCCTTCAGGGACTGGGTGCACGATGGGCCTCGAGCCCATAACACTCATGAAACAGAGCAGAGAAGGGGATATTTTCAGCTTGGAAAAGCTCAGCCCAGCCTGTGCAGCCAGCAGGACTCCCGGGGAAGGGGCCGCATCCAGCTCCCTCCCCGAAACCCAACCCGGCCAGCTCGGCTGCTCCGCTTCGGCTCCAAGCTATGGCTTGTGACTCCCATCCCAAAAGTATTTTTAGGCAAAAAACCCGCCAAGCTGGAGAGCTCTGCCTCCCAGCATTTGGCCCCGGCAGCCCTGACTAAGCAGGTTTGTTGGGCTGAGCGCCTGCGGGCAGATGTGCTTGTGGCCAGGGGCCAGCGGTGGCCCTGGCACCAGACCCGGTGGCCACGGGGCCGGCCGCATCCAGCTCGGCAGGGCTGGGGTGAGTGGGGTCCCTGGCCCAGGGGAAACCCCACCGTGAGGCACCATAAGCTCCAAAATGTCCGAAACAGTCTGAAAATGGTGCCCAGGATGGGGGCAGCCACCGGCTGCCGGGTTGTGGCCACAGAGGTGAGCAGGGAGCTCATCGGTGGCACAGCGGCCTCGGCTAAGGGCTTGAATAACCCGGCTCTCACCTCCTGGAAAACAAATAACAAACTAAAAAACAACCTACAGCCCTTTTGCATGTGAAAATACCCAAAATTGTCTTCGTTTTGCTGTGCTGGAGCCCAAGAGCCCTGAGCTGGGGCTGGGGCTGGCTCCACGCAGGCTGCAGCGCTGGGTTCTGGCCCTCTCCTTGAGCACCCAAATGGAAACCTGGGTTTGAACCCCAAATGTCACAGGGGAGGCCACGTGTTCAGGCGTCGCCAAATTGAAGCAAGAGCCGGTCATGGCCCCAGCAGCTGGGTCTCCATGGGTTGGGGTCCCTGTGACATCCTCCCCCCGGCACCCCCTGACCTCCGTCTCCATCCCGCAGGGATGGACCTCTCGGCCAACCAAGACGAGGAGGGCGACCAGGAGACCTACCAGCTGGAGATCAACAAGGACACCAAGAAATGCGCCTTCAGGACCTACACGGGCAAATACTGGACCCTCACCTCCAACGGGGGCATCCAGTCCACCGCCTCCACAAAGTGAGTCCCTGCCTCGCGCCCCCGGCCGCTTTGGGGACCCGCTCGCGTTTCTGAGGGGCTCGCCCCAAAATGCTCCCCAGCGAATTCCCTGGAGAGCCGGGGCTGAGCCTGGGCTCGCCCCCGCAGTGCTTGGGAAGTCCCTTGGGCCACGTCATCCTTCCCGGCAGGCTGGGGCAGCCAAAACGCTTACCCTGCACTTAGAGCCGGCTGCTGGAGCCAGCCGAGAGCTGGGCGGAAAGGCCCCAAAGTGCCTTCAGCTCCCTGTCCCCACAGCCGGGGGCGGAGGGCTTAACCCGGGCGGATGCTGCAGCTTCCCTCGTCCTGCAAAACCCAGCTGGATCAGGACACCCTGCTTCTGAACTCACGGGGGGTGGTGTTTTTGGGGGGTCCCCGATCTGGCACGTCCCCCTGACCGCACGCTGTGCCCCCGCAGGAACGCGAGCTGCTATTTCGACATCGAGTGGTGCGACAAGCGCATCACCCTGAAAGCCGCCAACGGCAAGTACGTGACGGCCAAGAAGAACGGGCAGCTGGCGGCCTCCATGGAGACAGCGGGTAAGGGACCCCGTGGGGACCCCAGCCCTGGGCTGGGACGGCAGCGTGGATGGGATCAGGGGTGTCCCCAAGCTTGGCACCTCACCCCCGTGATGCTTGGGGTGGGTGAGAAATAGCGGGGGCACGTGCACCCTCCTCGCCGCTGGGTGCCCTCCCGGGGACCAGGCTCCGTGTCCCCAGGGCCTCATGCTGCTCTCCCCTCCGGCGCAGGCGAGACGGAGCACTTCGTGATGAAGCTGATCAACAGGCCCATCATCGTCCTGCGCGGCGAGCACGGCTTCATCGGCTGCCGGAAGGTGACCGGCACCCTGGACTCCAACCGCTCCTCCTACGACGTCTTCCAGCTGGAGTTCAACGATGGAGCCTACAACATCAAAGGTGAGGCCACGGATTCGGGCCGGGGGCTCCGTGCACGTCCCCATCCCCGTGGTCACCGCCGCTGGGGGGTTGTTGGGGCCGGGTCCCCGCGGTGGTGGCAGCTCACGGGGTCCCCTCTGCCCACAGATGCCACCGGGAAGTACTGGATGGTGGGGAGCGAGTCGTCCGTCACCAGCAGCAGCGACACGCCCGTGGACTTCTTTTTTGAGTTCTGCGACTATAACAAAGTGGCCATCAAAATCAATGGCAAATACCTGAAGGGCGACCATGCCGGGGTCCTCAAGGCATCCGCCGACGCCATTGACGCCTCCACCCTCTGGGAATATTAATGCACTTTAGCGTACCTCCCATTGCCAACTTTCCTTTCCCCTGTCTTTTTTTCTTTTCTTTTTTTTTCTTTTTTGGTTCGGTTTTGTTTTGTTTTGAATTTCTCCTCTCTGTAAAAGGATTTTCAGACTGGCTTGCCCTCCCCTCCCGCCGTAGAGCCCAGCGCCTTGTGTCGGAGGTGGGTCCCCCCCCCTTCATCCCCGTGAGAACTGGATAAGTCACCCGGCAGCGCGCGGTGCTGCCACCTGCACCTGGAGGGCTGCCGAGGACCCTTCCTTGCCCCGGCCTCGCTCAGCTCGGAGGCTGCCGTACCCCGTCCTGGCCCCGAGCATCACCTCAGTAGTTTACTTTCCTCTCTGCAACTGGAAAAAAAAAAAAAAAAAGGGAATAAGGTCATCTCCGTGCTCTCCTCTCCATAGCAGTGCCGGTGCCACCTCACCCTGCACTGCCAGGGTCCCCACGGTCCCCGTCCAATCCAAGCCAGTGGAGACCCCTCCGCTGTCCTGTCCCCAGCTGAGGCACGAGAGGTGACCTTACGTGCTGCAGTAGGGCCAGCAAGCTGATCCCCTCCCCAGCTGTGCAGGTGGCACACCTGGAATCGATTTTGGGGTGATCCCATCTGGAAAGCCCCAGAAATTCATCTCGCTGCCACCCTGCGCTCTTCTTCCTCCTCTTCCTCCTCCTCCTTGGGTCGTCCCTGCCCCTCGCGGTGCCCTGGTGCCAAAGGAGCTGCGGTGCCCAGGAGGGGACAGAGGTCGGGGTGGGGACACACGGAGCAAACCCGCACCGGGGGGGCTCCAGCGCCGGCCCCCCCGTCCCCATCAGCGTGCGGGGCCATGTACCCCTCCAACGGGCACAGCCTCCCCCGGGCGCCGGCTGGAGGCAAGAGCTGCAGCTTTCAGTTTACAGAATAGAAAAGTTCCTTAGCAAACTTTGCACAGTGATATTTGCTCAGTACTTTTTTTCTTTTCTTTTTTTTTCTTCTTTTTTTTTTTTTTTTTCCTCATACAAATACTGGAACAGCGAAGCGCATCCCTGGATGCCCACCGCTGATTTAGGAAGCGCCCCCGAGGAGGGGCAGCTCCTGGTCCACCAGCCCGCGGGGCACCTCGGCTTCGCCAGCATGCCATCTCGTCCTTACTGGAAGCAGAAAAGAAAAAAAAAATAATGACCAAAACAGTATTTTTGTTAGTATCTATTTATATATGCTCTCCATGGCACTGTGTTACCAGCTGTTGTCTGTACTAGGTCTGCATTAGCGTGTAACGGTGTGAGCGTTCGTGACGGGTGATGCTGAAGTGTCCTCGAGGGTGTTGAAAGGCACTTTTATCCTTCGGGTGGCCGCTCCCCACACCACGGAGCCTTTTCCCCGCGCCCCTCGCCCCACGCCAAGGGTGCTCACGGCGTCACCGCTGTGCCAAGACGAGGCCGGTGCCTGCCGCAAGCTCGGGGCTCGCCAGCCTTAAAGCCGTGCTGCTGTCCTAGGGACAGCCTCCGCGGGAGCTTGGTGCTAAACTCTCAGCTCAGAGAGCGACCGACCTGTCCCCGGCGAGGGCACAGCTCGCAGACGGGTCCCTCGCCGCCACGGGGTCCCCGCCGGGGCCCTACCTGGGCTCCCAGCCAGGCGCCCTGGAAAACTCGCCCGCCCGGGGCCGAAGGTGCCTCTCGAAGGAACCAAGTGTCTTGATGAAGCCCCGAGCGACCCTGTGACTTGGCACACACTTTTTGCTGGCCTTCACACCCGCTGTCTCCCCTCCTCCCTGGCCCTAGTCGCAGTTCAATCCGTGTCCCTCCCGCTCCGGCTTCTCCCGTGTGACGCTAGGTCGACATCTCCCCCCCGTCTCCTCTCCTCGGGTGTCGTGACTCTCCGAAAACATCTCACTCTGAAATTTAAGTTTGGGGTTCGTTCGTTTTTTTTTTTTTTTTTTAATTATTATTATTTTTTTGTAAGTGCCATTTGTATAACTTAAAAGAAAACTAGCTTCAAATGGAGAAAAATGAATAAAAAGAACCTGCATTCGGACCCGAGCGGTGGTGCGTGGTCTGTCGGGGGGCTGCAGCGATGGCCGGGCTTGGGGACAGCGATCTGGGGGCACTCGATGCACAGAGGCTTGAGAGCATTTGGGGGCCGGCCAAAGAGCGTCCCAAAGATCGAGCTGGCTCTAAATGTCGTGGGTGGTGCGGTGGGAAAAGAAGACTTGCTTCCGGCAAGCAGGCTTAGAAGCAAAGCTGGCCAGAGCCCAGGTCACGTTTCAAGATGCTCGGGGCAGGCCCCAGCCCCCAAGCCCACGTGTGTCCTCGAGATGCTCACGAGCTACGCGCGGGTCAGGGGGATGCTCCTGCAACCACCCCTCCTGTGACCATCCTGGGGGGCAAAGCTGATACGGGGAAGGGGGAGAAAAAGGAAAAAATAAAGAGAGAAAAAAAAAAAGGAAAAAACAAAAAGCATTTGCAGCCCAGCCCAGCCCAAACAGTGCGTCCAGTCAGATGAGCCAGGGCACCAGGATGTGCCCCCAGCCCAGCCACGGGGCGATGCAAAAGCAGCACGTGCAGGTCACGGGCGGACGCTTGCTCAGCTTTTAAAGGTAAAGTTGGTTTGCTAGAAGCAAAGCTCGGGGCTGAAACACACCCCAGCAGGGACCCTGAGCTCTGAACAAGCATTGGAGCAGGGCAGCGAGGGCTGAACAAAGGAAGGATGTCAGTCCGCTGCTATAAACAGGGGGAAAAAAAAGAAGGCTGTGCAGGAAGCACTGAGCATCGCTGCTCGCTCAGCTTCCCGGCCACGCCACGGGCACCCAGCACCTCCCTCCTGGCCCCTTCCCTGCTGCCTGGTGGCGGGGGGCTGCCAACCCCCTGGAAACAGGGCTTTTAACCCAAATTTAACTTCAGTTCACCTCCCCCTCCACGACAAAGCAGGACTGAACCCTTCCTGCACAGCAGCCACTGCTGTGCTGCCCCGGTCCCATTTCGGGACCCCTCGCTACACGGAGCGCAGAGGAGCCCCCAGGGCCCCCGCTGGTCTCCCCCCGTCCCCGAGCTGCCAGCAGCCGTTTCCTTTCCTTTCGCTGCTGAGCCAAAGGAAGCCGGAGCCCCGGAGCCTGCCTCCACCACTGCTCCTGCAAGGGGGAAGTCCCCGAAGCCTGGCGCAGCGCTGCTCACACCTCCTGGTTTCCATTTACAGGAGCGACTGGAAACCATTTTCTGTTCCGTTCGGCTCCTCTCGGCAGCGTTTGGAAGGCATCAGAGGCTCCCGCAGGAGGGGCAGGGGGTTCTGCCTTGCAACACCCCCCGCTGCTCGGCCCCGCAGGCTGAGACCCGGCACCGGGGTCCTGCCCCCACCGGCCGCCGTCCCCAGCGCCCCACGGCGGGGACGAGGCTCCCGCTGCAACCGAAGCACGGAGGTGAAAGCCAGAGTGCACAAATTTATTTACAAAAATTCAAATTACAATATAATACAGGAAACTTTTTACACACAGAATATTAGAATGGTTTACTACCGGAAGGTAAAGAAAAATATTTTATTTTTTTTAATAAACCACCTATTCATTTTCAGCTATTGTTATACAAAGTTGCAGAACATGCACATCTTTACAGGGTTTCTTTCTTTTAATATAACGTTTTGCTAAGTGCAAATACTAAGTTTCTCTCTCCACCTTTAAGGCAAGTAAAACGGGACACTGCAATTAACCATAACAAGTACCTGGAGAGGAGCAACCTGGGCACAGCGACCTCCCTGCCGCCCCGAAGAACAGCGCATGGCAAGGGCTGCAGGGCCGGGGGGGGGCAACGGGATGCAGAACTGAAGGGCCCAGAGTGGGGATTTCTGTGGGTTGTGCAACAAGTTTTTTAAGTAAAAACCAACAACAGCCCCAAATGCTATCAGAAACCACAACTGCTGGAAGCCGCGCAGGTTGGAGGGAAGGAGCAGCCGCACGTTTTGGCTGCGGATGCAATTTCAGTGGTCTGGGTGTTTTCTCGGTGGGAGAAGCACCCACACCACCAGGCACCTCCCCAGCACCGATTTCTCCTCTCGGGCACAAAGCAGCTCGTGGTTCTGCGGGGGACCGGCCTTCCCTTCCTCCCTGCCTCTCTGCCAGCAGCCTGACCATCGCTCCAGGGCAGCACCACGAGCTGCCACGTCCCCAGGGAGGTGTCCCCAGGGTGCCCAGCTCCCAGGGGTGCTGGGGGTCAGTGCTGAGCCCTAACCGGGGGAATAGATGACAGCAGGGAAGGCGCCCGGCTGCCCCCACCTCTGCTGCCCGGCCCACTTGTTCTGCTGCAGGATGGCTGCAAGCCTGCCAGGGAACAGCACGCGCTTCACCGACGCTGGAAGCCTCACCTAAGCCAGCCCTCAAGCCAACAAGATCTCAGCTACTGAAAAAACAAGGTTCCCTTTCTGCAACGGGAAGCCACCCGCGCTTTGTCTGAACGGGGTCGATTCCCTGGGCGCCTGATGGTGCTGTTAAGGGCAGCCGGAGCCCCGCCACCCCTCCAGAAATCCAGCACGGCACCTCTGCTCCTGGCTGCTGCAGGAAGCATTTGGTGCAAGGCAGGATTTAAACCTGGCTAAAATCCTGCTAAGCAACAGTGGGGAAGCCACCACAGCCCCATGGCTACCTCCAGAAATAAATTAAGAGAGAAAAATTTAAAAAAAAAGATAGAAGCAAGTGAATACCACTTGGTTGTTAATGCTAGAGAGAACATGGCACTGAGGAACACGCACGCTTTGTAGGACGCATTTCAAACCATAGGAAACACCTGAAAGCAGGGAAATTGCCGATTCAGCTCCAAAAGGCAGGGAAGTGCCCGCTGTGAAACCCTCCCAGAGGCAAGAGCCCCCCAGCTGGTGGGGAAGCCATCTCCTGCCACCTGGAGCTGCTGTCCCAGGCCTCTCTCGGGGAGCTTCCCACTGCCAGCACAGCACCGTGTGCCCGAGGAGATGCTGTGCCAGGAGCGGGTACGGACAGCTGCAAGCAAGGGAAGGCTTGACAGGAGTCAAGAGGCAGAGGCAGGGAGTTTTACCTGAAAAAAAAAAACACAGCCAAAAGACACCTGGATGCTAAAACACAGCGGGAGGAAACCAGCAGGGAACTGCACTGAGCTGGCTCTCAGCAGGAAGGAGCAGGATGCAGCACGGATCAAAACTCAGGAACAACTGCGCAACCGGCCTGGTAAAAAACAAAACAAAACCAAAAACAAGCCCAGAACTTCTGGTAGGAGGCTTTCTCCCTCCAAACATTTTTTATAGGGGTCTGTCCCAGACAGTATAGCAAAGGTCTGGGGAAAGGGCTTTGCACCAACGCTCCTCACACACCCCACTGACAAGCTCAGGCAGCAATTCCAACCCCTGCTCCTCACACAGCTCTGCTTCCCCTAAATCCTCGCCTCCTAAGCCCAGCGATGCTCATGTTTGCCTTTTAACACGCACTTCTGAAGCCAATTAAACTGCAATACAAGTTTTCGGGAGTTAAGTGTTTCAGAAGCAGCCAGCTCCCGACAGCACGAGGCTGCTGCCTGCGGGCTTGCAGGGATTTTGGCTAAGGGGGGCTCCGGGCTCGCCGCCGCCTGCCTGCAGGCCTACACGGGTACGCCCTCGTTCTGTGCAACAGCACACACCACTGCCTGTGCACCAAACCACGTATCTGCCCCAGCAGTCTTTGAGATGAGGGATGTGGCTTCGGCTCCGAGCGCTTCCCCCGGGTGCACGATGCCTGCTGCCAGGAGCAGACGGGCATTTGGGGCGCCTGGATAACAGCAAAGCCAAGGCCATGTTTGGGAAGCTGAGAGGCAGCTTCCCTCTGGGGAAAAACACCTGAGCCCTTGGAAGGGGGGAAGCTCAGTTCCCAAAGATTAGGGTACCAGAGTCTCCTGCTATCTCGTAAAGCCCTGAGACAGAACATGACTCTGGGGCTGCCTACGAGATCTGAGCAACGAGATGGCTGCCACACCTCCTCACTCCTCTCGCAGAGCGAGAAACGCTAAATACTAAGTCTACTTGGGTTTGAACAATTTATTTCTGCTGGGAGGTGTTAGCAGATTACAGGGATGCTGGAGAACACGGGAAACCCTGCCTTGGGCTAGGGCAGCCGAGTTCTGTTACCTTGATCCTGAAGGTCTTACTCAGGTGCCAAGTTTCTCCTTCCTTCCCCCAAGACTCAGGCTTGTTGCAGCTGCTCTGGCCAGCAGGAAGGTTGGATTTTTGGAAAGCTCCCGAGGACCGCTTGCATCCCTGTGCTCCACAAGTCTCACTTTCCCTCCCAACAGCTGTCTGAACAGACCTTGCCAAACAAACAAACAACACAAACAAAAAAACCTGGACTCTCAACGTAGGGAGAGATCCTTGGAAATGCAGCACCGAGCCCTGTTGCAGCACAGGCTGAAATGTTTAATTGCAAAAAGTCCGGAGAAGCCATGGCCAGGGGTGTAGTGCAGGGACGTGTGAGTCACAGCAGCTCCCCTTGCAGCTGGCTAACCCAGGGGGCTGAAGCAGGAGGGGGTGACGTTACCAGGGTGGCTTTGCCCTGCAGTGACTCTACGTCAAATGCTATTTGAACCAGGTCAGAACCGGTGTCGAGGCTGAGGGCCAAAGTGCATAGGCAAGTTGTGCTCCAGCTGAACATTGATCTGGGGAAAATCGTAGTTCACCCTCATGTTAGGCAGTGGGGGCACGTAGGGGGCAGGGATGGGGCCTATGTTGAGGGGGATGTTATTGTACATGGGACGGACGGGAGGGAGCGGGAAGGGGGGGTGCACGAAGGGGTACGGAGGCATCCGGGGTTGATGGAGGTTCTGAGGAACAGGTCTGGGGATGACTTCAATTCTCTGGATTTTCTCCATGGGCTTTTCCACGGGAGGGCCGATCCGCTTGAAGCTGTTCTCTGCAGAGGGAGGAAGGAAAAGAAGCAGTCATCCTACAAACAAAACCCACTAAGCCTGGTCCGCGGTCGTACTGCCTGGTCAGCTGCTTTGCCGAGCGGAGAGGAGACATCACTGCACCCACAAGCCTCCTGTCTCCCCATGGTCCCAGCTACAGCCTGCAAGCAACAGCACTTTAAAGCTAGAGAGGCTGCCAGCAGGAGCAGGGTGATGGCTTGCACACCTCTAGAGCAAGATTTTGGGGGTGTTTGGTGCAGCGCAGCAATGCGCAGAAAAGGTCGCAAGCAGCCAGGCTGTGGGAAGAAGCCACCAAAACCAGAGCTGGGAACTCTATGCCCTCCTAACACCCTCAGTCTGATATCAAAGCGCAGATAAAGACTGTGACGTACCTCCGTTCTTCTTCCTTTGTTCCTCTTCAGCCTCTTTCTGAATCTCCTGAATTATCTTCTCGTCGTCCTCCTAGAAACCACAGGAGTATAAAGAGTCAGTGGGCTAATTCTGCTGCAGCAGCTTCCTATTCTCCCAGTGCTGCTTTTCGCCAGGTGTTTGTACAGACAGAGGCAAATTCAGCTGAATTGTCCTCGTTTGGGGATGACCTAGTCAAAAGCAAGGCTGCGATAGGGGACTGCAGCACAAGTAACTTGCACAGAGCCAAGCCTGCTCCACGGAGTATGACTAAGAGGTTTAGATCAGCTTTCCAGGGAGTTCAGTGCTAAAATTCATCGACTTGATAGAAACCAGAGAACTGCAACCCAGCTCCGCCCAGCCCAAGAGTTGCTGGAGAGCTGTTAATCTTTTAAATGGTAATAGTCTATTAAATATTTACACTATGCTAGCACTTCTTGAGTTTTTGGCCCAACAGCTGGAATTAACACAACTTAAATCCTGGCTCTATAGCTAAATGGTGCTCTAACGAGGCCATTTAGATCTTATCTGTAACTTTGAGGAGGACATAAATCACAATACGTTTCTTTAACATCTATCTAGACATTATAGCAAGAATATTCAGACTTGCTGCTCAACAAAAATACAAGAACAGCTAGAAGCTGAAAGCATCCTTCTGCCCCTCGTTTTTCTCAACCCAAAGTAGCAGCAGCCAGACCAAACAGTGTAGTAAAGCCTCAGGTGGCTGTAGGTATCTAGGGAGCTGACATTTACACTGCCTTTTGATTAAAAAAAAAGGGAGCATGACAGATAAAGTCCTGGAAGAAGACTGTGCAACTCCGGAGCTAGAAAACAGGCATGCCTGGGGGGGCAGCCACGGGCACCAACAGCCCCTAGGGTCCCAGCAGCTCCCAGGCTTTGCCCAGAGCCAGCCCAGCGTTAGCGTGAAGCCAACCACTCTGATTTGTGTTTCAGCATCACTTGTCCACATGCAAGGAAGGTGAAAAATGATTTTCTTCATTGCACCGCAGCATGCAATGGCCATCAGGGTAATCAAGATCCCACACCAAGGGTCTAACAAGACAGCTCCCTCGTAGTGCCAGGCAGCAGGTGCTTCCGCTGGCCACACGTGCATCGGTGGCAGCAAGAGGTCCTCCTGGCCTCTGCGGGTTGCATTCGCTGCTGCTGTGTGTCCTTTGGGATGAAACACAGCCTGGCACTTCCAGAAAACAAATGAGAAAAGCTAAACATCTCCGACAGTGTTTGTGCTCTCGTGTTAGTGATTAGGGAAGAAGGCCAAGAACGGGAGCTGCTGGATGACACAGAACACCTGCACCAGCCACCAGCCCCTCTGGGCCTACCTGCATCCGAAGGAGCATTTGGTTTGCTTCAGCAGTTCATTTGCAAGTGCTAACAGTGGAGCAGGAGGGAAATTCCACACTCCACACACCCTACAACGCTCAAGACT
The DNA here is from genome assembly GCF_013377495.2 of Cygnus atratus. Classification (NCBI taxonomy): domain Eukaryota; kingdom Metazoa; phylum Chordata; class Aves; order Anseriformes; family Anatidae; genus Cygnus; species Cygnus atratus. The sequence continues at coordinate 3,941,971 of NC_066376.1, read as the reverse complement.
GCTTCGTTTTGTTCATCCTATTTCCAGCACTGGCCAAAACCCATAAATTTCTTCCTGAACACTCTTAACGTGGAAAATATCTTCTATTTTGAATAGTGCTCTGGGACCAAATTCAAAATATGCTCTGTGTGTGTCTACACTGAAATTATATTAGGTCTAGCCGGCCTCCCAACCTCACTGTCCTGCACATGTCTAGCAGCAATGCCTGGGAAGCTGGGATGTGCCCTCTTCCTGCTACCAGATAAGGTTTCCCTGGGAGACAGAAGTTATCTTAATCTGCAGAAAGCCATCAAAGTCAGTACTTCCCTCCCTTTGATTATTCTTTGAGTCAATGGTTAAAATTAAGATTCTCCGGCAAGTTTTTTTTTCTCCAAGCAGGCTGCTTCCACAGACTGTTAATTACAGCCTATCTATCTCCATAAAAAGTGCTGAAGAATGGCTCTTCTGAGCCTATGCAGAACTTCTGATTACCTCTGAGTATCAGATTGCAACACTCCCTAGCTAGAAAGCAACACGAGACCTGGGCGTGCTCCACAACAGGCAGCCAGAGATGCTGCGCTGCTTTGCTGAGCGAGAGGTGCTCTCCGGGGGTGGCCCCAAAGCTTCAAGATCTCACTTTGATTTGTTCCCAGAATATTGTTTTTCAATGCCATTGAAAATGAGATAGGCACCTCCCCCATCTTATTGCCACTTAAAAAAAAAAAAAAAAAGCATGTGCGTTTTTCCAGTTTTTTTTTTTTTTTTTTTAAGTTACGTGACAAGTAAGATGCTGATATTTTAAGCACAGTTGAGCACAACTATCCTATATCCTTCCCTTGCACAAAGGTAAAAACCTCATCTTAAAGCCTAGAAATATGCAAGAGTCCCTTTTAACCAAAGCATTTGCTGCAGTCTAAGTCCAGAACTAACCCTCCAAAATGGTCCTTTCCAGACACTACCATCCTGCTGCCACAGAGAGTGCAGCTCAGATGCTAACAGCAGTCGGTCCATCACATCCCAGAGCCAGGCTGCAACATCCCCTTCTTTTGAGACTCCTGCACACCCAGCTGTTGATAAAGTCAGTCCCGCAGAAGTCTGGGGAATTGGACACATCAAGAGCACAACTTCACAAGACCCTCCAGCAGCTAGGGCTGCTTGACCCCCGGTTTAAACTGCAGCTGACCTCTGCACTAATGACAGATCGACAAAGCCATCTGCCCCGGGCTGGCGAGCCAGCTGCAGCCACCCCCCAGTGATGCTGGCTCCAATTACTGCAGCCCCCAGAGCACGGGGCAAATGCGTAACTGCAAACCCCATCTGCCAGACCTCCAAAATGAGGCCTTGTCTCATAAGGGTAACACGAAACACTTCACCTCAAATGCAACTGCTGGAGAGCCCTGCTCAGCCCTGTCCCCTCTTCATCTTCAAGAGGGGGCAAACCCTGCAGCACGCCTTGGGGGCAAAAACATCTGCTGACTGCGGACCCAGGAGGGGAAAACTACAGACCTGGGTGAGTAAGACTAGTTCTGGACTAGTTCTGACTGTCCACCACAGCGGAGGCATAACAAGCCACATCTGAGAAAATAGGTTAGCAGCTTTGCTGCTTCTCTGCTGCTAACCATCCAATGTTAGGATACACTTCAGAGAAGCATTTATACTTAAGCCCACATACCAAGCGTTGGCTTAGAGCCTTTTTGCATCAGTATTTCTGAAAAACTGGTATCCATTAATATAAAGAGAACAAAAATACACTGCACAATATGCACCTTCCTACTTCAGATCAGAACCTGACGTTAAATTTGGCTCAGCACAGTTCAATACACGCAGTATTTAGGAAAGATCCACATTCCAGCTGGAACAAAAAAGAAAATGGGGATACGTGCACATTAAGATAGTTTTAGGCTATTTGGAAGAAAAGCTGAGGCTGCAAGTTCTGGCTACTACATCCTGCACCGTCATAGGTCAGAAGTAACAAGTCTCCGGGCTGCAAATATACACCAAGCACAACAGCGGTATTTTTGCAATACACCTCTAGTTTTTGAGAAGCAGAGGCTGTTTTCTGATTCCACCGTAATTGGAGAGGGATGACAGATTCATTTAGGGGCAAAGCATCCACACCAAAAATTAAGTTTTCATTACAGCACTTACGGCTGGTTGCTGTGGTAAGAAACCATCTAATGTCATCTAATGGGGTGGAGTCAATTTTAAAAGCCTCTTGTGTCCCTTTTCCTGAGTGAGATCAAGACCTTGAATAAAGGATTAGATTATAATTTTAATAGCCTGTTCACAGGCTGCGTGGATTGAAGGGGTTTATCCTGTCAAGTTAACAGTCATCTTCCTGTCAGCTGCCTAGCCTGCAGCAAAAATAAAGACAGAAAAAGAAAAAAGCAACCCCCTACACCCCAGGGGGTTCTCAGCATGACCAGCCTGTGTGTTTCTGAGCAAGGAGGAGGTAACCAGGCTCTCTTGTGAGAGAGAAAATGCAGGGCAACGCTACAGCGTGGCCCTTCCCTGTGCTCCGCTGCATCACGGGAGAAGGGAGGTGGCCAAGGGAAAATGCAAAGGATGTAGGAGATGCGCTCCCCCTCCGTATCAGCAAATGCTGCAGAGAGTGAACGAGGTTATTATTAGTATCTGCACGTTAACTGACAAGACAGGATGGAGCTTTGCCCCCAAACAGACAGCGAGATGCTGCCTGATACCAGGCCGCTGACCAGCCTGGCCTAGCGGGCTGAGGCCTGTGACAGGCTGTGAGGCCCCGCTCCCTTCTCAGCCCGAGAGGGCTCCTGCTTTCCACCTCCTCCCGCTGAACCTGAATGCAGAGGGCACGGAGACGATCAGAAAGGATGGCTGGGCTCTGCTGGGTTGTGGACAGATTAAATCAGGAGCTGGGCCGCTAAGCCAAGGGCCTCTCATCGCCGCAACGAGGCTGAGGGGAGAAAGGGGACGCAGCAGCCAGAGAGCTCTGCGAGGGACGAGCCCCCATGTGAAACCTCCTCTGCCCAGAACAAAAGTGCCCCGGTGAAGCTTTTGAAAGCTCTGCTGTTATCTATTGTGCTCCTCGTTATCTTCTTTAATTATTAAGTGTCACGGGAAAAGGGCTGCCTGCCTCCTGAAAGGGAGAAAACAAGAGACCTGCTGACTGCTTCTGGGCTGTGCTCGTCCCCCCCTTTCCTGCAGAGGGGCTGGAGGCGCGTCTGCCGCCATCGCCTCCCCCTTCCTGGCTTTTCACCGCTTTCTTTTTCCACGTATGTGTGGCCACAGCCGTTCCCAATAAACTTGAAATGATTTTCACGACAGAGGCTTCCAAAAGGACTAAGGGGTTTTGTTTCAAATCATTCCCAGATCAGCTGCGGAGAGCCTGAGCAAGAACAGGCGCAGGCTGTCTGCTGCGCGTTCCTCCGTGCAGCAGGAAGCGGGATGAAAGCAGCCTGTGTTGTAACTCCAGCGGGGCTCAGGCAGCACTGCAGGAAAAGGGGGGCCACCACGGGGACCAAGCGCACGCTGGTGCTTAAGAAATGCAGGATTCTTTCAGCAACAGACATGCCGTATCGAGGGCTTTCTGTGGATACCGCGAATTAAGCGTATGCTTATGATTAGGGCATTTCGGAGCTCAATTTGGGGGAGTTCCCCGCAACACTCCAAGCTTCTGTCCCCTCAAACAGTAGGGTCAGTGCTGCGTACATACTTCATGCAATTCCCTAACAGATTTCAATTTCTACATAGTCCTCACTTAACATCTTCTGGTTATAATACTAGAAAAAGGGTTAATTGCAAACACCTTAAAATGATTAGTTTTCTGCTTTGAACTTTAATGAGGGGTGTTTGGGAGTGTTTTAGGAGTTACTGAAAACATCTTAAAAGTTTAAAGTCAAAAAACTGCTACGCAGTACTATTGAGAAGGTAAGTATTGCATTAAAAATAACACACATGAGAGCAGAACCTGGTTTATCAAAGCAGTCAAAACGCGTTAGTCACACTGCATCATGGGGTTAGTACAAACCACCTACAATACACACAGCCTCAGGTTTGCTACAGACATTCAGAAGCCAGAGAATGCTCAGCCCCTGAGCTTGCTCTTTGCAGAATCAGTCCTCACCGCTCCATTCTTTGCTTTGTCCCTTATTGCATCAGCCTCTCGTGCAAGCAGCGATGCCTTGGCAAGCAAGCCGAGCCCAGGCTAGCATGGGCTGCAGAACACATGCACTGGGACTTTTGGCCAAGCAGCTTGCTGGCAAGAGTGCGTGGCACGTGCTTGTGTCCTGCAGAGGTGCAGGGCACGATAAGCTGTAGCAGAAACGCCGCGACTAAGCGATTACTGCCTGCTACCCTGGAAGCCGCTGACCACAGCCTGCTTGCAGCTTGTCTCTGAGCCAGCAAATACTGCACTTAGACCTCTAATTTAGACTCAAGGCTGATTACAGCATAGGAACTAACCTTTTATTATGGGGAATTTTGAAGTGTCTGCTTTATTCTCCCAAGATCATTTGAGACAAAGACTAACAGATGCTGCAGTTCCTAGAAGAACGTCTCTAATACATCCTAATTAAATGTCTTTAATACGTTTTTTAAGCCAAGCTAATGAAAAGGTTGATTTATCCCTTCTCAAGGATCATTTTAGACTCAGAAAACGTTAAACATTTGGAAAGGAACAAAGCCTCCCTATTTTAACGAAACCCAAATTTTGCCTTAAATAAGGGGGAGTTAGATCCAAAACAGATTCTTCACGGAAGTGTGAAATTACCCAGGTCTGACAGAAAGCTAAAATCTGCACCCGTGAAACACAAACTGACAAGACAACAGCACTGTGACCATGCCGCTGGTCTGCCACGAAGACTGTTCTAGCCGGGGCATACATGAACACATCAGAAATCAGAACAATGTCCTGTCACCCTCTAACAGCCATGCTTTGGTGGCGCATGTGTGCCCTCCCCATTTTGCAGCGGAGCTTAATGCAGGGAGACAAGTGGAAGCTCCTGAGCAATGGCTGCAAATTCCACAGCTGCCCCAGCCTTGTCTTCTCTGCACATGTGCAGAGCATGGCTGCTAACACACACAAGCCCACAGTAGATACTCTCTTCCCAGGCTGACAGCACTAGCCATCTACCGACTACAACAGAATAAAAAAGATTGAGCAGAACAAGAAAAAAGATGAGAAACACACTAGAAGATGCCATGTACCATCCAACAGAGCTGGGGTGGGGTTAAACCCTCGGACGGGCATCATCCCTGATGAAAGACAAGACACTACAGTGTCATTTTGCTCTTCCATATCCCCATGTCAAGGTTCAAACTTGCTCCCACTCCTCGTATCTACCACGTTAACTCCTGCTCACGTGTCCCACAGGAGAACGCAGATCTGCCAGGTGGGATTACGTTCATGGCACTGAGCCCCTTGCAAGGAGGGCGATGCAAACAGGTACTGATGATTTTATGCTTAGAAGCTAACAGCCGAGTTTCCTGTTATGCTTTGCACTGCAGCGAGGACAGTCACCCCACGTCAACTCCCCAGACCACCAGTGCTCTGTCATCCAGAAAAAAAGGAGGTAGTGCCAGCTCTCTGCTGACGGTGGGAAATTTTCCTTTGCCACAACATTGGTTAATTAGAAATCTGGAAAGGGGCCGGTGACAGTGCCCTCTTTGTGCTGCTTGCTTATTTATTTATTTTGAAGTACAGTATGAGCTTTTTGAGAGGCCTCATGTTTTCTCTGGCTCAGAACAAATGCCATTACTGGGCACAATCGGCAGCCTGACGGGAACAAAGGACTCCAGCGCTGCCGAACGCCGCATCGCATCGTGGAGGAAACCAGGGAAAGGGGGACGGGACTGCAGGGACTGTATAGCCAGGCGTCCAAAATGTGGGGCTAAGAGGTGCCTGGAAGCAGGTGTCTCTGCTTAGTTTAGCACCTCTCAGTGACAGGGTAAGGCAGAGAACAAAGACAGGCAAGCAGAGGACTAGGAAGCTTACACTTCATAGGAAGAAGGGAGTCAATTCGAGTGGCTTGCTCCACACCAGCACAGGATTGTGAGCTTTTCCTGCAAGACATGCTGGGAGCAGTGTGGCAAGCTGCAGCATCCTGAGACAAAGAAGCGTTGGAACAATTGAAGCTCAGACAGGCCCTGCAAAGGCAGATCCACATCCATGTTGCTCTACTGCTTTGCTGAAATCAGGAAATTCAGCTCCTGCTCCTACCTACACTCCCTTCCAGATTTCTGATACAGACAACCTCTGTTTACAGAAATGCTGTGTGAAAGTATCATCCCATGCTTGCCACGGCTACAAGATGCATTACAGCGTGAAGTTTTAAGTTACTTACTGGAGCTTCCCTTACAGCCCAGTCCCTACTGCAGTTCTTCCTTTGCAGCTGTTGACAACAGCCGTGAGAACGGACACAACTGCAGCTCGGGACCTTCGGCTCACAGGCACTTTTCTCAGCAGGTCTGTCTCTGCGAAGGGACTCGCAGAGTCAGCTGAGCGGATAAGTAAAGCTACTGGGCACCAGCAAGACAGCAGATGCAGAGCCGTACCAAAAAGCAACTCAGCTGCAAAGCCAGGAACGAGTCCCAGTAGTCCCAACGCCTGCTGCTGTGCCCTGCTGCCAGCACACGCTGCCCACCAGCTCTTTTCACAAGTCCGCTCCCCAGAACGGCGCTCAGAGCACTTCCAACCAAAGCCCTTGTCTGTTTTTTTTCCTAAAGCAACACCAGTTGCTTCCAAGTCGCGGTCAGATTAAGTCTGTGCTGATGGAGGCTTTCAGCGTGTTTTTTAGCTGCCTTGGGAGAAGGAAAAGTCGTGCTTGTCTAAAACTGGCTGTTTTCCTCTGGTGGAACGTGTGTATTTCAACCCTCTGGCATCGGACGGTAATTGAAATCAGGGTGCGAATCACTGACAACAGCCCTTCATTACTTACTGTGGGATCTGTCCAGAGAGAGCACTTGGCACAGTCCTGGCAGGGAGCCCCGGGCGAGCGGGGGTGCTGGCAGAAGTGGTCGTACCCGTTAATGGCAGCCCGGCAGAGGTAGCACATCTGAGCGCCGCAGCGGCAGGACATGCGGTTGCAACCCTCCGATTTAATTAGGCCAGTCCCACACTTGTGGCATTTTCTAATGCGGGCAGCTGTCATTTTCTCTTCTCTGCAACACAAGAGGAGGGAGAAGAATTAGAGATGGGCCGTTTGCATTCACCAGCCTGCAGTGAAGTTACTGCTGCACCATCCCAGCACGGCTTTAACCCCCTCTCCCCTTCTCTCTCCTCCTACGCTATCCCCACAGTCCACCGCTGTTCCAAGGAGGTCTGGGCTCAGCTCCACTTGGAGCCAGCCCAGGACAACTCAAGAACAAATTAAGTGAAGGAAAGTCAATCACTTACTGCATGCTACAGCCCCGATTCTGGTTTCCATGCGAGCCAAAACACAGCGGTGCCAGGCTCTGGCTTGGGAGGAATTTAAACCGTAAGTCAAGGGACCAAAGGGCATGCGGATTCCTGACTCTGCCACAAAGAAATATGGTCCAGGAGATAAAGTTCAGGAAAAGCAAACTGTTTGCTGTCATCTGCTCGATAGTTTTATGTTTGGCTGTTGCTCTGGTTACAAAGTCGCCATGACCACGTATATTTTTTTTCAATGCTGGCTGCTACGCTCCAGATTTATTTGGTTTTCGTTAAATTTAAATCAGTAACTGAAAGATAATCACGTCTTTCCCCACAGAGACTGGGCTTTCCCAGTAAAATTCCCTACATAAGTCTTCCAGAGGTTACTGCTTTAGGTGCAAAAGACAGGCTTCTACTCTAACAAGGCACGGACGGGAATCCAGGACACAGCGTGGTCCCCTCCCGAAGAGGCAGCCTGGCAGCAACACGCCCCAGTGCAAAGGCTCAGCCCACGGCGATACTCTTTTGGCACTGAAACGGAGAAAAGCCTCGCTCATTTAATTAAAAGACTTAAGAGTACAAGCTGTCATCCTGAGGGCCCATTTTCTGACCACGGGAGATCACGTTACAATTTAATTCGCCATCTAGGAGAACTGAAATTTGATGACAGCAGAGGGAAGGGGCTGCCTTGGCCGAGGGAGGCACGGTCCTTTGGCTGCGCTGACCCAAGAGTGGGGAACGATCTTCCCCAGCCAGCATCTCCACCCAGCTGCTTCAGAGGCCCTGCGAAGCCAACATGTGTTTGGGAGACGACAGAGAGGTATTTTAAAGAAGGATCACAGCAACAAAGCTGGCACAGCCCAACAAATTGCTCCATCCGCACAACCGGAGAAGCAGCGAGTGGCGAGGTGGAAAAAGGAGCAGCTAAGGGTGGGAATTTCAGCTGCCTTGCAGCTACACCGAGCTCCCGTGCGGTTATATCCAGCACGACCTGCACCCAGGTATTGGGAGATGCACTAAGAATAGACAGGAAGGAAAAAAAATCAATTTGAGACTGACTTCTGTGAGCTGCAGCTGCTCTTCCCTCCTCTGCTCAACAGGATGCTGCTGATGCAGGGTTTTTTTTGGAAACTTTGAGCCCAGTAGGAAGTTTGGCCTGAACTCCAGCTGTGCTTCCCTTTCCTTATGCAAGGCTTCAAAAGGAAGCTTTTATTGTACCGTGCAGTGCGACTCATCTATCTACGGCAACAATCTGCTAAAGGTTTTGAAACTGATTTTTTTCCTTGCTAGGGACATGACAACTTGTTTCTCCTCCCTCTCGCCCCTCTTTCCTACAGGGAAAGGAGTGGCAAGAGAAAGAAACCATATCAAATCTGTGACAATATTTTGTTCTAAATTATGAACTGTGAGATGAGCAAGCAACAATCATTCAGGTTCCCAGCGGAGGAGCTCTCCAACCTCTGCTTGTACCGGACACGCTGAATCAGAGAGGAAAGGATTGGGCAACACAGGCAATTCCCACTTGACTGTGCCAGACATGCAGCTTCATGGCTCAGCCCTCACTCCTCTCCTAAAGCCAGCAGACTTTGTCATCTATGGTAGCAACGAGAGAGTTCAGGCTTCAGAAGGTTTTGGGGAAACACTTGAGATTTACACGCAAGTATTTCAAAACGTGACTCGATTCTGCAAAGATTCCTGCAGACAGACTGGTTAGAAACAGAGAAAAACTACTGAGAGCAAACACATCCCTCCACAAAGCCAGAAAGCAGTAGCTGAGCAAGCCACGCTTCAGCATGTTGTCACCGGCCTAGGTTTTCAGAAGGTAAGCTCCTTTGACTCAAGACGCTGCTTTGGCTCAGCGCAACACCTCCCTTCTCCCCCCAGGTGAACGGAAGCAACACGGCGGGGGTTTCTCACCTCGGAGAAGGACCAGGTGCCAGCCTGCGAGACACCGGGCTAGCCAGGGGAACAGGCTGGTCTGGTGACAACTCTCCCACGTTCTCAGATTACCACCTGGATCCCTTGCCAAGTATCTTTCACAGAAAGAAATCCCATCCCAGGAGCCTTCTGACCCCTCAGCTTTGATGCCTCCAGTACCTCCCTGACGGAAGGCAACGACACCCAGCAAGACTTCAGAGCTTCCAATGTTTACAACAACGGTTGAGTTTCTTACCCCCCTCCACACCACTTTATTGCCTGTCGCATCGCCTTTACAATTTTATCCACCCCCCTATTTTTGCCTGTTTGTGGCCTTTACTTACATGGATGTCCTATATTTGATGTCATCCTTCTCAGCCAGCTGCTCGCAGGTGAGGTTCATGTGCTCCTTCCACAGCCCCTGGCACTTCCGACATGTTTCCTGAAGAAGACAGCAAACGTTGAAGAAAGAGAAGACCCAGCACACCACTAAGAGCGTTAGGGATTGGAAAAATTCCCATCTCTTCCCCCACCATGCTGCAGATTCTCAGCTGAGGATGGGGCTGGCAATTCTGCATAGAGGCACAAGGCCCCAGAGAGGTCTGCAGGTCTGTCCCCCACTGGAGACCAGAAATGAAACCACCCATAACAGCAGCCAAGGGGTTTCCAAGGCACAAGAACCCAGGTCCAAAAAGCAACTGGAGCTATCTGAAACCGTGTAAAACGAGTCTGTAAACCCAAGTTCACCCCAACTCGTGGAACGGCCACCAGGTCAACCAGTAGCTTCCAGGAGCTAGCTGCAGAAATGAAAACACGATGCTAAAGGTCACCAAGCTCCTATACTTCCTGAGCAAGATCTTTCCCCTGCATACAAGGGGCTTTTAGTTCAGCTTGTGATGGAAAGCTTGCTGCTGTTTTGCGGTTGCATCAAGAACTCTGCCTCACCTCACAAGCAAGTCTATATTTTGCTTTGTAAAACTTCACGAAATAAAAGTTAGAGCAGTTTATGTGAATAAACGTTTTACAAGGCAGGATGTGGACAAGCGTCCACAGAACAGAGGTGGCATATGAAAAAGTATTTACAAATTCAACCAAAATAGCTGAACTAAGTTTAGAGCAAGTGACTGAGCTCTCCTGTTCTCGCAAGCTCTTCAGCACCAAGACTCAGCTCAGGCTGGTAAAGCTGCTCGGAGCAGGGGAGCTGTGGAGGCACTCTTGGCAAGGGAGCTTGGACTAACACTGGCGACACAGTTGATTTTTTCAGCTGGCTGTCCAAAGAAAACATAATTTTGTTTTGGGTCAAACAAGAGATTTTCCTTTAATTTGAGGACGATTAAAAAAGCATCCAAATCAAACTTGGAAGAAGCGCACGTTTCATGATCCAACTGTTTCATCTTCAGGGCTGGGACTCAGGCTTTTTACATCCAGCTTTCTCCCCCTGGCAGGAAAACCAGATGGCTGTGAAGCATCCTCTTCCCCTCCACACCAAGGGAGGTCCCACGAGAGAGCCTTGCCCTGCTCCAGTCGCGCAGCTAGTGAGAGATGACAACTGCAGAGACACCTTTTTGAGTGCATTACCTTCATTTTATTTTAATAAAGAGCTCGGACGTTCATCGGATAGACAAAAGAATTAGCCATCATCTAACCAAGAGTTCTCCTCAGCTCTCGGTGCCTTCTCTGCCTAAAGACACGCGCAGGCAGCAGCGCGCTTTTGATCGCTCATGAGACAAACAGGATGAAGACCAAAGCTCCCAAGGAAGCCACCCCTAGGAGGGGGGTGCAAAACGTTGACTTGTTTGTATTTGTGCTCGCTGGGAGCTGCTTAATAGCTTTGGCTTTCATCTGCGGAATGAAAGGCTCCTCGCCCTGGCTGGTGAGCCGGACGTGTTTGCACACCGCAGGGCACAGGGCTGGAGGAGGAGAGCCGAGCCTGTGTCCACATCCCAGAGCTCAGCACAGCATTTTGTCATCACTCACCATCCCGATGCACCTCGGGCAGGCAGGCCGAAGCTTGAAGGGGCTACAGGTGCCTTGTTTCTGTTGATCCCCGTGAATCACTCGTCCTACGCTGCATTTTCCTGTTAGAGCTGTTAAATCAGGCACCATTTTGGGTGCCTTCTCGGCGAGGAACCTCCCTCCCCTTTTATTCAACACCCAGCCAAATGCCATTCGAAGATCAAAAGCCCTGCATGCTTTTTTCCATACATCAAGGGTTAAAACCAGTCGCTGGGGCCCTGCTACCCAGAACCACTTTCACACGCCAGCAACAAAGATTTCACAGCTTTCTGCCAGAAGGGTTGGCACACGCTGCAGCCAGGAGCCTACAATTCCCAATTACTTAACTCCAGGAGCCTCCTTCGCTGCCGAAGTAGAAGCAATGCCCTTCTGGAGCAGACGGAGCTGCTTCTCCTTCACACCAAGTCGTTCCCTTTGCCTTTTGTTACCGCCGCCACCCCGGCTTTGAACGCCGCGGGTATTTAAAAACAACGCTCTCCCTCGAGCCGAGGCTGCTGCTGTTTGCCAAACAGTTGTCTCCTCCACCCAGGAAAGGGATTCCTTTACGGGCGAGGAGAAAGGGAAAGGACAGAGCCTCGCAGGCTCCCAGATGTGCTGGCACTAGGTGAACCTGGAGGCATCCGCTTCGCCATCTCACAGCAAGCTCTGCGCAGCGAGGGCCGTCACGGCTGGGCCCACGGCACCGATCCTGGCCCTGCCTGGGGCTGAGCACCGACATGCCCGGGGTTTTAACCACCACCATCACCTGCTGCACGCCTCCGGCCTCAACATTCCCCTTCCAGGAGAGAGAAGGGAACATTTTGGCAACGCACGGGCCATTGAGAGCTCAATGCAACTTCTCATTTAAGCGAGACAACGGCCCATTGTTAGCAGTTACAGGAACTGGTGTCGGACCCCTCGGCACAAAAAAGGAGAGGAAAGTGTGTAAGTGTATGGTTCAGACAAAGGCAGCTGCTCCAGGGCCATAACTAAGGTCACAGCCGTCGCCTGAGAACAGAAAAATGACCTTTGGAATTTTTACACCTACTTGAATCAAACCCGCTCCGTCGACGAGGGCGCTGCACATCTCGCACGACGACGATTTTCATCTCGACAGAATTTCCACAGGGGGCTCTTTTATTTCAGCAGCAGCTTTTTGCTCGGTAAAGAAACGTACTCTGCCATTTCCATATTAATTAACCTAAACACGCAGTAGGACGGCTGATTTTTGCAAGCACCCTAGATTATTTCCATTGTGCAATCTTGGCACCACGACAAGGCTACCGCGAGATGAGGCAGCATCTCAACGCACACAAAGAGGGAACGCATCCTTCCCACCCCCAGAGCTAACAGCCGGGGAGCGCATCGGTCCTCCAAAACCAAATCCTGTCCCCAAATCCTGTCCGGCTTCTCCTGCAGTTGTCTGTGAGCCAACCCTGACTGTCACACAGAGGTACCCAACGTGGGAGAGCACATTTTATTTTTGTTTTAACAAAAATAAAAGCTTTTCGGTTAAATTAATCCCTTCCAGGGGGGTGAATTCACTGTGTTTCCCCAGCCCAGCCCTCCTCCCAGGCAGGGCCAGCCTAACAGGCAGGTACAGTTAATACAGCTCACACTTTCAGGGCGGTTTGGAGAAGCCTTGGCACTCGCGAGCGGCTCCAAACCAGGCACGGATGCCGGAGATTAAGTATCTCCTGCCTGTTACATCTGCCCGGGCTTGGCAGGCGGCCTGGGACAGTCCATTAACGCGCTGGGCTGGGACAGCGGAGAGGAGGATGTGATGGAGAGGGTGTTTAATCACACTGTAATCTCCTCACTGTACATCTGTTAGAGGTAGTGGCTCCGTTTCCTCTCGCCGGCCGCCAGGAAGCAGCCGGGATTAGCACAAACATGTTTGGGTTCAGGAGGATCCTTTGTTCCCAGGGGCAGGAGCGCGGACGCCCGGCTCTCTGTGCTCAGGGCCAGCCCGCTGCCTCGCAGCACAGCCACCGCGATCCTTAACGGCCCTTGTTAATTGTCCCTGCCTCTAATGAAGGTACAAGGAAGTGTTTTATGGGAACCAGCCTCCCTCAGCACTTCCACTGATCCTCGCCACAGATGCTGAAGTATTAAAACACAGCCTCAACTTTTTTTTTTTTTTCATTCCATCCTCTGCTAAAAATAACTCCGAGGTCCAGCCCGTGCACCGGGGGGAGGAAAGCCCTGAGAAATGAACTTCCCCCCGCCAGCCCCCGTGTCCTTTCGGCCACAGGCAGGCTGTTGTTCGCACCGCCACGAGCCCATCAGCACCCGCTCGCCTGCTTTCAACCCAGGCGAAAACGTCAGACGATGCCAACGGCTCCGGGACCGGCTGCCCACGGCATTCCTGCGTGCCTGCTGCTTCTGGGGGAGGCTACACGAAGCCACTTACTGACTGAGCAAAATGCAAAGAGAGGAGGGGGAAAAAAAAAAAAAAAAGGCCAAAAAAAAAAAAAAAAGAAGCTCCTCTCAAGCACCAGGCAGTACACCAGGCTGTCATCACCGCCCTCCAGCTCTCAGCTCTCATCAGCCGCCGCTGATGGCACACGTGGGGACGGCGGCGGCTGCGCTCCGCGCCGAGCCGGGGGGAGGTAACGCGCTGCATCCCCTCGGCCTGGCTGGGCCGGAGCCCCCTGCTCGATCCCCCGCTCGATTCCCTGCTCCTTCCCGCTCGCAGACACACAATAGAGCAGGCTGGCCTCAAAACCGGCCAAGTTTTACCCCAAACCAGATGTGAACGCAACGGTCTCGGAACAGCACCTCGGGGCCAATCTGTGCTGCGCCGGTTTAATTACAGGGCTGCAATTCCCAAGCAGAGGAGGTAATGGGAGAACACGAGCACACAGCCTTCCTCCCCGCAAAGCGTCCGCTGCCCTTAACGCCACACCGACCTCGGGTAAAAGTGGGTGCAGATGGAGCTCCATGAACCCAGCGTAAGCACGGATACGCTCTCATGGCAAACTCCTTCAGAGCTGTTTCTGCGATTTCCTATATGCTAATTCTGGGATTTCCCATATGTTTAACTGGGATAAAGAGGACACAATCCAGCCCCAAACAATCCACGTGGGTCAGGGTGCCTGCTTTAGATATGTAGGAACACCCAGCACAGGACAAGGGGGCTCGTGGGCACCCAACTGCTCCAAAAGCTGGCACCGCTGCGGGCAGCAGGCGAGATCAGCCCCAGGCACCAACCCCAAAAGCATAAAACCCATTCAGCGTGGCAAAACGGGCACAATGCCTCGGGTAGGCAAGGAGTGCCGAAGTAGCGGCGGGGAGGAAATCAGTGCTGGGTGGTTTCCTCCTCCTCCTCTTCCTCCTCCTCCTCCTGGAGCAGCTGTTCCTCAGGCAGCGCTGCCGCTCAGCGGCCGCCGGCCACACCGCAGCTCTCGGGGCTTGGGGATGGAGAAGGAGAAGAGAAAGGAGGAGAAGAGAAAGGAGGAGACGAGCTGCTGGGAGAGAAAAAGTGACGTCTCCTCGCCTCGCACAGCCATGATTTGTTCTGGGAGGGGAAAGGCTGCAGGGGAAATGAAGCCTTGGACTAGTCTGTGTGAATGGGGCAGCAGGAAAACGTAACTGGAGACCTGCAGGGGATGGGGATAAGGAAAATCCACATTTATACCTGACACTCATCAACAGCGCTGGTTAAAGCTTTTACAGCCATGTATTAAACTGAGTTACCAAAAATGACAACTCCAACCAACGCCTCCTGTTTTACACGTTTTTGTTGAATTCAGCATATCACAATCCCCCCTACCTTTAAGATAATGGAGACGTGCGATGCCCAAAACACAGAGGAAAGCAAAGCAAGCTTCTTCCCCTCCCCAGAGCTCAGCTTTAAAAGGCTGGATGACCTGGTGCTTTGGCTGCAGTAGAGATGTACAGAACGAAAATACCTGCAGCTTCACACCAGAAGTGCTGCTGGGCACCAGTAACACCCCACTGCTGGTCAGAGAGGAAACTGCTAGCACGAGAAACTGCTCGCTTACCGTAATATAACCAGAGAAACAGCTCTGCTGTTGAAAAGGATCGTGCTTTAATTTGATCTTGTACCAAAGTTTAAAGAACTCCACTACTGATAATTTAAAAGAAGCATTTCTGTTTCCAAGCTACTTCCTCTTAAGCCCCACAGAGGTGAGGAACATATCACAAGTCCCAGGCAGCAAGACGGCTACATAAATGGGCGCTGGAGTATTTGCATCACTCGTTCATCTCACCAGGATCCCTTCCCTAAACTGAGAAACAAACGTTTCTCGTAAGGATAAGCTTCACCCCCCAAAACAACACTTTTTCAAAAGCTGGTCCCCTGCCTCTGGGCAGGATCCAGCAGCTCCCCAAGGAGAGAAGTTTGGGGACAGCCGGGTGGATCGGCTCAGGCACCTTCCGCGGCGCTCATCCAGCGACCCAAGGCAGCCGGCAGTGCAGGTAGAGGAAGCCACCACTTGGCCACTTTATAAAGGTGGGTTAAATATAGGCTGTGACCTCACGCTGAAGATGTTCAAATCAGCATACCTCAAGTCACAGCACTCTCTCCTAGGGCAGGAAGTCCGAGAAATTCAGTACCTGCTACTGGAGCCACACGCGGAGCTGGTAACCAGCTTTCAGATCCGCAGGACTGATTGCAGGTATCAGCTGTATGCCTGCCCAGCCAAAGTAAATAATTAAACGCCAGCGGACTGCTTCAAAGCACTCAGCAGCTGACCCTCCTGCATCTCCCCCCTGCTGCAGATTGCCTTACTCCACTCAGCAGAGGAGATCTAAGAGGTCGTCCATTTAAGCCTGTACACAGCAAAAAAGCAATGCTGTTTCCAATTGCTCGAACTCCAAATCATGAAATCTAGCAGGGCTAAGTAACAGTAACTGTGGATTTGAAGGAACAATGCAAACCTCGGGACAGGAACAGATTTAGCTTGCAAGACAAGCAGCCTGATTTTTAAAGGATAACTCGAGGGACTGCACCCAAAGATAACTAGATGGTTAAGGTGTTACAAAAGCAAGGCACCTTATTCGCAGAGATACTTGCTAATGAAGCATTGTAAGGCCGTGAGGAGGAACAATCACTGGAGTTAATTTTGAAACTTCCCTCTTATACCCCCACAAGACAAACAAATCCCTCATCGCCCTGCCCCAGACACCAATCCCTCCCCACTGCTTTCTGGGGCAGGAACTGCAGAGCCTCTTCCAGAGCCGGCTGTCCTGCTGTTCTCCTTGGCCTCTCTCCCCCTACCGTCTCCCAGATTTTCTTGTGTTAGGAAAGGATCACACCAGGAACTCATTTACAGATGTCCTCTTCTCCAGCAGCAGTTGCATGGAGACCCAGGTTTATGTAACACACCTACGACCGCTTTTAATGAGTCTTTGCAACATGGCAACTCTGAGAGTAATTCAGCAGCATTAGCACACTTCTTTATCAATTTAGAGCTTTCTTTTTTTTTTTTTTTTTAATCAGTACTCTCTACTTACAGCATAAGTTAACACCCCAGGTCATTGCAACACTTGCAAGGGATGAAAAATGTGAGCTTTCTGAGCAGAGTGGCTATGCTGGCGAAATAAACCCTCAGAAACCGTGCAAGTACAGCTTGCTTTGCCAGGGAAATTAACCTTGAACAAGGGGAAACCCCACAAGTAAGCTGCTCCTAGATTTAAGCTAGCCATAACAAAAAAAAAAAAAAAAAAAGCAAAACCAAAGCAAACAAAAGCACAGAGAACCAGCAAGGATAGAGAACTACAGGAAAATAAGAACAAAATGATACTTGGCCTCCTTGAAATCTCAGAAGTTTGTACAACTTTTCTGTTTTAATGCCTGCATGGTACAGAGTTGCCTCTTACCTGTTCCTCTCCATGCAGATACTAAGAGAAGACACTTTCAGAGCCCCTGAATTTGATCTGCACAGCACAGCAGGCAGATAGTGCTTACGGCAGAAAGCGAAAACGGGGAAAAAGGCCCTCTGAACTGCTCACCTCCATCTTCCAGATTCACCAGGGTGACACCGAGTCAGCTGCAACTCGTTTGCTACCCTAAAATAAGCTAGTGGTAAAAACCAAAGCCAGTGGCCTGTGCTAGCACAGCCTGCTGAAACACCCTGGCTAGGAAGGGTGCTGTGTGGCTAGGAAGGGTGCTGGGCAAGGCGTTGAAAGCCTCAAAGCACCAGGCAGTGCAGCGTGATGGGAGACGTTGTACCTGATGTTCCAGTTGATGTTCCAGTGCAGCCAGGCACTGGACTTCCTCCCATAGAACAAAAGCTATTCAAATACCTGGTAAAAAAGAAGAATAGACACCAAGCAAATGAGCATGCGCTGCAGTAAAGCCGAGTAAAGCATTAAGAACTAACCAGGGAAATAAGTGTGCAGGCAGCTCGCCAATTCCTCTTTCAGAGCCCCCAGCTGACATTTTCACTGCCTCTTGTTGTACCCAAAGCACCCACGAGTCCAGACCAACACCAGCTGGGCACGGGTTTCCCTTGGTTGCAGAGGTGGCAAGAGAAACCCCAAAAGTGCAGCTTCGGGAGGGTTTCCGAAGCCCTACTACAGCTTTGGTAGATGTGATGTGCCTCCCCGGGGCTGCCAGGAGCAGGACACCGGAGTGGAGCAGCTTTCAGGGAAGGGTGAGACAAACAATACCCAAAATCAGGAGGCACGGGCAGAGGCTGCAACACCCAAAGAGTCTCTTACCCAAAGCACGTGTTGCAATGCTGAAAAAGACCAACTTCAACCCTTGCCGTACGTACGCCTTCACATCCCAGTGAACAAATGCGGGTGTTTTGCAAGCAGGAACACACCAGCCTTCAATTTACAGAGGTCTGAAGTGATACAGGAACAACCAAGGGGTTGCACACCCCACAAACCCACCTGGGCGTGCAAGGAGCGTGGCAGAGGGGACAGGGCCACCCGAGGCCATCCCACACTGCGCCTGCTCGCACCCAGACCCGTCCAGTCTTGACCAAACCGATCGGCCGAGCTAAGTCCTGGAGGAGGGCAGGCAGGCTCAAGCAGTATCCTGCCAAACAAGGGCCAACTCAGGACACTTCTGTCTCCTAATTAGAAGAGTCGTTTAATCTGTAATTTAGTTTTCATTTAAGTCTTATAATCCCTTTCGATTCGCGTTTTCAGTAGTCTCGGAAAAATGTGGCGGTCGGAAGCACTTTGGGATAAGAGGAGGACCATCTTGGATCTGCCTAAAATAAAGCTAAACTGAGTGAGCACTTCCAAGGGGAGCCTCTCCGCCCTACCTGGCCCCGAAACAAAAGCTGGTAATCCAGCAAGACAGGCTCGCTTCCACGCAATCATGTGAGACGAGGCAGGAGGCTGGGAAAATGAGACAAAAATCAAGCTCTTGAACACAAACATTTGCAAGGTTTCAGGATCACTCCGAAGAAGGCTCATCTGAACAGAAGTGAGAAAGGAAGAAGAGCTGCAATGCTTTACATTGTGAAATCCCAAGTAAAGTAGTTCCCCTTCTGCTACACTTGCAAACACTGATCAGAAAGCTTGGTTCCCCTCCCCTCCCCTGCTTCTCTGTAGCACCAAACCAATTTAACTAAATGCACTGCTCAACTATTTGCATGGCATGGCTAGTCTATAAAGCAGAGATGTTGCAAGGCTGCCTTCTGTAAAAGAAAAAAAAAAAAATTACAAGCCACCTCCTCTCCAGGGACCTGTTTAAGAAACAGCAGTAACTCCTAAGCAGCAGCAGTAATTTCTGCCATGACCCAACCACGACAGCAAAATATTTCCGTGTTGTATCGCTGCTGTCAGGCCACGTTCCAGGGGAGGATCCTGCTCATGCAGCAGCAGGAAGACAAGTTCCCACCATCCCAGGCCACAGATGGAGGAAACGTTGCTTCTTGCTGAGATGGGCTCTGCCAGATGCTCCCATTCACCCAGCAGAGGCCATCTCCCTCGTTCCACCCCCGTACCACGGAGGCTTGCCACGAATCCCACTGATGGCTGTCGTTGCCCTAAATAACATCAGGCTTCATCCATTCTTCCCCACGCTCTGGTTCAGGCAAGCACCAGCGGGAAGCTCCAGCAGCAGGCGAGTTTGGGTGCAGACCTTCACCCGATGTTCAGTTTAGGATGCGTGCCTTCCAGTCCAAACACAAGACCTAGCAAAGATTGCTGAGACTCTGAATTAAATAGGAAAAATGTAAAGCCTGCAAGCACCGAGTGTTTCGGTAAAGCTGAAAGTAGGCGAGGATGAAGATTAGTTACCTTTGGGGGCTACCTTATCAAAAGGTTGGATTATTGACTTACACTGCACAGGCAGTTCCTTCTAAAGGATTAAGTGCCGTACCCTCAGAGGGTAACCAAGCCCAGACAAAAACGCAGTGTGGGATACTGAAAGATTAAATCAACAATTCTGGCAGCACAAATGAAGTATTTAGAAAGAGGATTGGTTTTTACCATCTCCCCAGCCCCAGAGCAGTTTAGAGATCGTGTTCTTTTTTCCCCTTGGACCTCTGCTGTAAAGTCAAGGGAAGGAGAAGAAAAAAAAAAGTGTGATCACAAATACGCTATTGTTAAACCAGAGCTGAAGAATGTGCAATTGCTACCGAAAACCATTTCCAAAGTGCTTCCCCGACACGTGGGGAAGTGTTCAGCTCCTACTGACCAGCTGGTAACCAAGAGGAAGCTTCCCACGTGAACAAAGCAGATTCCTTTGCTGCTTCCTACAGTCAGCAGCAAAGGAATTAGGATCTTCAAAGCCACCTTCCTCTGGAAGAGAAGCCACACACCCACAGCTGGAGCTGTTATCTGCTGAGGGGGCGGTTGGAATGAAGCAGGAGATCTGTAAGGTGCTGAGATAGTTACATGAGCTCTCATCCTCCGGGATATCCAACTCGTTTGTTCCAAGGTGCATGCGGGGACCTAACAACCAGCCCGACCAGGTGGGAAGAGCCTTTCCCTCCTGCCTGCCGGAGGGAAGAGCGGAGGAGCCCGTAAGCGATCCGTCTTGTCGAGGTCAGCAGCTCCCAGCGGCGAAGGAGGCTCACCAACAGCCCTGGGAACATCGCGGCAGACTCTCCCAACCAGTCAGTCTTTCCTCCTGATTTCAGAGTTCAAGGGCTGAATGAGAAGTGAAACTAAAGCAGCAGCCAGCGTGCTTCGCAGGGAAGGAACAAGAGCTGTGCCACTTAAAAACTGAGTGGTTATTTTAAAAGATTGCCAAATAAACCATTTGCATTAAAGCCGTGAAAGAGGATGTGAAGCACTTTGTAGCGAGAAAGAGGAGATTCACTTTATTAGAAAAACACTTTTAAGGTTCAAATTCATCAAGCCATTTGCAGCCACAGATGATTTGTAAGAGACATTATTGGCTGAGAAAGTTGTCTTTTGGCTTACCACCACCACGCAATTACCACCCAGAGGGACATTACCTCTCCTTAGCTAAGGAGAGGAGTCGGTGCCAAATGTCACGCAGCAAGACCGCATTAACTGCTGTATGAAATGGCTCCGTAGGGCCCAGGAAGAAAACTATTCTGAGACATCCATTAGAGGCCGAGACACTTTGCTTGGTGCGAAACAGTAGAAGTAACTGTCAAGAAGCAAGCATTGTCTTTCTACGTGTGTCTAGATTCAATCAGAGTTTCCTAGACACAATCAGAGCATCTGAAAACCCTCCTTAGCTGGGCTTGGACTAGATAAACTTCTCCCCATGAAATTAAGAATAGTCATGATGCCTAATTGCTGTCTTAAGCAAGACTGAGAGCTTGAGGCACCCCTCGAGCAAACAAAGCAGGCACCTCTGGGTAGATGTTGTAACTCGGGTTTATTTTAGTCTAGAACTTGCTGTGTCGCAAATCTCATCCCCACCCGCTGGGAGCTGGTAAGACCAGCCCCTTCCCCCTGACCGACTTCTCGCTTCCACTTCTGACCCAGGATTTTATTGCAAAGGGAAACCAGCGTTACTGGCCATAAAAGGAAAACGACCTATCTGCCACATTTCTGTGGAGGGGAGTCAGCGAGGAGGAACTTCAGCCACTTCCTTACAGCTCCGGAAACACCGCAGGCCACCGCCATCGCCCCTAAGGATTAAAGGGTTTTCCCCCTTCTTCCGTAAGGGATGCACACGGGCAAGGACACCAGGCTGCAGAGAAGCACAGCGGTCTTGTTTGTATGGAAGACAAAAGAGGAGGAGAACAAAAGGGACAGCAGCGAAGAGGCAGCGCTCTGTCCGTCCGGCAGCGAGGGTACTCGGCTGCACAACGCTCTGCTTCACCGGGGGCTGACACCTCCTTTCCACGCAACCCTAATTACGTAGCTACTGAAAAATGATGTTTAACAAGCTGAGAATTTCTTCTAAATCAGGAATGCATCTGCCCTTTTAGTTAGGGCATATTTATGTCCGCTCAGCAAACTCCCGGTTCTTCCATCTCATGTTAGTCTGAATTCCTGAGCTGAAACACAGGCGTGTTCGTTCTGATGGTAAGAGCTGACAGGAGTGATTTTACTTGGGAATAACAACTTAAAAGAAAAAAAAAAAAAGACATTTTCTTACCTTTATACCACGAAACAGAACCACATGCAAGCCTGTGTACGCAAGGATGAATGAAGGCCGAGCAGCCCCGCATCTGAAGGCGCTCCCTGGCTGCCATCAGTGCTGCACATCCAGCAGCTCAGACATACTCCACAACAGCTGACGGGACAATTTCATTTTTTGTACAGTGCTAGTTTCGCTTTCAGAATCACACAAAACAATGCAGCAGTATTTGGGTGGAAACCACAAAACTCGATATGACTCCAGAAGTAACAATGAACCAAGCTTCAGACTGTCAGGTCTCAGTAAGGCAGATAATGTCTGCACAACAGCATCTGGAGAGGGAAATCAGCGTTAGGATTCCAAGACAACACCTACTGCAGTTCTTTGTGGGATGAGGTTGCCATTACTGAAGAAACACCACAGCTGAAGCTTTGTATTAGAAAGGCATTTAGAGAAAGGGAAAGCAACATAACCTCACACTCAGTGTCTCCAAGTTTCTTCCCCAATGCGGTTCCCTCACGCGGGCCTGTGGTGCTTCCCACCGTCCCCAGCATCAGCCTCTCAAACCAGAAGACTTTTAGCAAGAACGGAGCCAGACAACACAGAAGGATCCGTGTCCTTCACCTCGCTCCAGTGGAAACACCGCTCTGTCCCACCCCAGGTCTGAGGAGGAGCTGCTTCACCCACTGCAGCTCCCCAGGTCACCGTTGCTCTCGATGTACATCTCACCAGCAGAACACCCAAGAGCATATCTAGTATTTATCTTCAGTTTTGTTTAGCCTTGTTCAGGTGCATCAGCTTTACCTCTGGTAACACACGTTACGCCAAAGCACCTCTGTGGAATGGTTTGGTGTTGCTGGCTGGTGAGACCACTGTACAGTCAGTCTCCCCCCTCCATTTTTTTTATTTTTTAATATAAACCCACCATTTCTTGATTTCCCAGGAATGCACAAATTATATACTATATTAGAAAATCGACAGAAACTTGATGTCACAGACATCACAGTATCGCAGAACTGTAGGGGTTGGAAGGGACCTCAAGAGATCATCGGGTCCAACCCCAAGATCATCAGGTCCAACATCGCAGAGCTGCAGGCTGCGAGGTTTCTTTGGGTGTATTGTTCGAACCATATTCCTCTTAAATCAGATCTTTGATACCCACTAAGTAGTTATCACCCCACTACACAACGACTGCTGGTAAGCAAGCCAGCAGGCTGTGTGAGCTACCCCAATGCCTTCCAGAGCCAGTTGGCTTTATGTACCAAGATCCTCAGCACACATCATACTCTGAGAGAGAGAAAAATAGAGAAAAGCAGGTACAATACCTCATTTGTCTTCTGCCACAGAACTCCGCAAAACTTTTTTTTTCACACGAGGCTGCTAAAAATAATCCATCCTTAAAAAGCCCTGTTATTTTTATACAGTCACAAGAGTCACTGGATTGCTTCTAATTATCCCATCCTTCCTTGGAATTTCTATTTGTGCTTGACAAGACACAACAGGCTGCCTCACCAGGGCAATCATCGCACATCTTGATTACAAGCAGCTGGGTAAGTTTAGCCTCCTCGTGAACAATTTTGGGAGAAGGACAGTTAAAAAGAGGCTGCTTTACTGTCTCTGGAGCCTGCGTTAAAAAGGGACAAGCTTACAGCCAGGTGCCAGATCAAAGCAGACATACCTTACACTGGCCATGTTTAAAAATAAACTCTTCACAAGGATCCACACCAGGACCAGAAGTGTTCCACCTAAACAGGACCAACGAGGAGATGCCTAAAAAGCCCCTGAAGCAGACTAGGTGTGCTGGAGCTGACTGTCCTGCCTGTGAAATACGTCCTCACCGCTTCCAGGGGATATTCCCTTTTTCCCCTCCAGACAGTGGCAACACGGAGGAATTTGCTCCGGGCACAACAGCAGTATAAATAGCAGGCCATCTGCCCCGTGCTCCATGGCCCAGCCTGGCAGCTGGATCTTTACTGGTAAACACACTATCAGCGCCTGTTCTCACAACATCTCCAGCGCTGCGAGTCAGCAGCGAGCTATTACTGGAACTCATTACTACACGTCCAAAAATTTGCATGGAAGACTTGCTGGATGCTTACTCATACGCTGCCCGGCTCCTACATGATATTCTTCATGTCGTTCGTTCCCCAGGGGAAAGCACATTTGGGGATTACTACCCACAGCCCCACGTCGGGCTCGTAATCGCCACCTATTGCAGCGAGGATTCACGCCGCATTTCCACTGCTACTGCTTTCCTCCACCTTTCTTCTCCTTTGAGAAACACGAGGCGAGCATCCCAAGAGCCAGCCTTTGCAATTTCGATCGTCATGGCAACACAGCTCCCCTGCCCAGAGCTCCTGTGCTGGGTACCAGACACCACGTGCAGACGAACGCCGCCTCTAACTCGTCTCGGGCATCCTCGTTCTGGCTACACCGGCAGCTCCTGAGACAGGGGTATAGTTATAACAGTACAAAGGAGGGAATCTTACTTGGTCCAATTTCTCTATTCAGGCAGAGAAGTAAGCTCTGTTAGTAATAAGGTATTTTTATGCTACATTCTACTACACCTGGTAAAATAAAGAGACCTGGTTCGTAACAAGTCTGAGCAGTGGGGGGAAAAAATTAGGACAGGTGTAGGGGGTTTTGCTAAGGCAGCTTGGACCTACTGTTAAAGAAAGAGGGGAAGACTGCTCCACAAAAGAGCAGACACAAGAACAGGGCTCTGGAGCCCTCTTATGGCAGCTTGCTCTCAGCTTCCTTGGAGCAAAATCCTGAGCACACGCCCCAAATCATCTCTTTGTAGAAAAGAATGCAGCGCTGTTCAGATAGGCGGGGAAAAAAACATACCCTGAGAGTGAATTTTGATACCACAAATGTTTAAAAAAAGAAACAGAGTGCACATCCGGCTACCTTACTGCTCCTGATGTGTGTGCAGACTCATGTTTAAGAGCAACAACAGAAGACAGTGAGACCCCCTCTTTTTTTTTTTTTTTTTCCCAAAGCTGAAGCATTACTTCAGCAAAAGCAATGCACAAGCAGTGCTAAGGAAGTTACCAAAAGCTGCTGCTTTAGTACCAACAGCCTCTCCGCTGGCATGTCAGGCTGCCCGTGTCACGCAGAAAGGCTGGACTGGTTTTGCACAAACTCTTTCTTGAGTTTTTGGGCCGCTAAGGTCCAACAGAGCCACAGAGCCGGTCTCAGCGATCCCAAATCTCCGCTGGCGGGCACGCACGGAGCACACGGTGAGGAGGAGGCTCACTGCTAGCAGGGAAGAGCACGGCAGCTGGGCTCCGAAGGGGTTACAAAGACTCAACTGCAAGGAAATATTTATGGAGGGAAGATGCTGAGCTGTGCATGTTTCCCAAGCAGTAGATGGTTTTAATTTACCTCTTGCAAAGGCTGTGATTATTTGCTGCTGGGTTTTGTTGAAAGCAACTATTTGAGGCTCACTTGCTCCCTCTGCTGTCAAAGCTCTGCAGCTGATTCAGAATAAATAACCTCTAAAAAACGCACAAAATACAAGGAATGCTGCTTCTTTTCCCCTTTGGAAAAAAAAAAGTGTGCAATATTTACATGAACTAGAAATTACTGTGGCTTTGTCAGGCATAAAGAACACTTTGACCTTCCTCTTTTTCTATCTCTCAGCTTTGGAGACTGGTCTCTGCCTCACTTCCACGCCCCTCACCAGGCCTTGCTCAGCAGCAGTCCCCAGGTGCACAGCTCTAGTTAGTGCTGAGTACCCTCCTCATTAGCTGGGGCCTGGCACCCGATCCCCTTGGGACTTGCTGTACTCCTCTGGGGAAAGGAAGCCGTACCTTGTTAGCCTGCTCGCATCGCGCCCTGAAGTCCAGAAACCTGCATAGCCCCACAGAAAAAAAAAAAAAAAAAAGGAACCAGTCTTCCCTAAAATTAAAGCCATCACCTTCCAGCTAACACTGCCTCCCCAGGCATTTAATGCTAAATGACACCTTGTACATTCTTCCGTCTTCCAGCCTCGAGCTACTCCTCCTTCACTTTGCCTTTGTGCTTCTCCTCCCGTGCTCATTACCAAGTCGCCGTGTGATGCTGGCGCAGCACCGAGAGCAACTCCGACTCTGCTTCTTGTTTGCCCTTTTCCCCTGACAGCCACGGCTGCTCCCTCTTCCCCATCTCTGCCTGGGGGATGCT
The DNA here is from genome assembly GCF_013377495.2 of Cygnus atratus. Classification (NCBI taxonomy): domain Eukaryota; kingdom Metazoa; phylum Chordata; class Aves; order Anseriformes; family Anatidae; genus Cygnus; species Cygnus atratus. The sequence continues at coordinate 3,916,046 of NC_066376.1, read as the reverse complement.
GCACACAGTGCCCAGCCCTGCACGCTCATGAGTAGTGCAACCTCATCGCTGCCCCTTCCCCAAGCTGGCAGCAGCTTTCCTAGCCTGGCAGAATCCCTTCTCGGCCCACATGAGCAATGTTTGCAGGCTCCCCTAATAACACATCTATCCCACCTCACATTCTTGCATTAATACGTACCTCAAAAGGAACCATAAATATTTGCCTGGATTTTCTGTTAATCTTGCTATGACACAGCTATTAGGATTACTGAAGTGTGGGCTGATAAGCGACGGGGTGGAGTGCTGGAGTGGTTGAGAGGATGACAGCAACATCTCGCTGCATTTTCCTGATGCGAATGCCTCGGTGACCTGCGCTAATCCACTTGGAAAATTACTGGGATGGAATCAAGATTCTTAAAATATGAAGCAGGAGGTGGAGTGCTGCAAAGAGGAGTTTATTTCCAGCCCAGCCTTTTCTAAGTATACGCATAAACATTTGTAGTCAATGCAAAGTGGAGAGTTGCAAAAAAACCACACCAAAACCGCATAAAGAACCCAGAGCATGACCTTCCTGTATGCCCACATCTACTAGCAGGAAAAAAAATAATAAATCGGTGAATCTGATGTTAATACCATAGCTTTTCTATCAGTATACACATACGGGAATGACTACCTTTGGCCTAGAACAGCAGCAGTTTAACAGAACACCATGCTGAAATGAAGGCTGGTTTTGCACAGCTCGGGCCAGAAGAGGAGGTTTAGAAACAGCCATTACCTACAGCCCTTTTCATACAGGTCTCTTATTGCTCAATATCAATACGTTGTAATTTTCTCCAGCAGCAAAACCCACGTGCCTGACCGTGGTGTCGTACATCAGCAGTCCATCTAGACCTCTATTATGCTTCCAGCATAGGAGGACAGAGGACACAGAAAACACCCCACGGAGAGGGCAGGCATTCTGCGCCGCTGGTGGTGCTTTGTTTAATAGCCCTCTGTAGATTTTCTTTCTTTGAGCTTGTCCTGTGGCCTTCGAATCCCACGGGTTCCAAGGCTGTCCCCACCATGGCAGCGCTAATTAACGCTACACGATCCCCAGGGGAGCGTTACCTACCGAATCCGGGCTACCGCTTCTCGCAGCTCTCCGGCTCCTTGGCTGTCATCCAGCCACATCTGTTCACACCTCGCCTGGCTGAGCCTGGACAACCTAGCTGAATCCATCCTAGCTGAATCACAGCTTGAAATGGTGGGGCTACAGACTGGGATGGTGTTAAAGCGAGAGATTTCAGCTCAGAGTGAAGCCAAGAGCAACCATCAAACTAGGGAGTCAGATGACAGCATCTACGCCCGGTATCAAAAATTCCATTTAAGACTAAGTCTAGCATCTCCCTCAGTCCTTCTCAACCAAGGTATTCAAGTCGATCCCAGAACTCCAAGCTGACTCAAAGCACAGGTTTTCACCCAGCTTTGGCTTTCAGACCTTTAATACTACCTGACTGTTACCTGCTGTGTACTTCACAGACTCATCAAGTGATCTCACAGCATTTCTCTGGGCAGCTAGCTTTAACATCGTACTTTACGGCAGGATTTCTGCACCTCAGAGGATATTTTTTTTGTATGCTTTAAGTGTCTTCTAGGTTCCTGTCATCCTTAACTAAGGATCAGAACAAAACACTTGGTGTCAATAACGGTGCCAAACCAGAAAGATGGATCCTTCGCTGACTCCACGTGGCCCAGCATGCAAGTCCAAGGACTACTGCAGCTTTCCTGGCAATTGCTTTGCTTTCCTTCACTTCTCCATGGTGATGTGGTCTGCTTCAGAGGAACTGTCCCGTCCAGATTTTTGGGACAGCGTCTGCAGTGAAGCCTGTAGAAGGCAGTGAGAAGGGCCCCCAATACTCCAGGCATGAAGCAGCCAGGCACTCTGACCAGAAGGTAGCCTGGAACACCACACACAAGCAGACCACGGGACTTCAGTACCTTCCCGACAAGTATTTGTAACGAGTCCATGTGGGAGACGAGGCAGAGGACCTCAGTGTGTTTTGGTACAGCTGTACCGTTGCACAACGCACTACGTACAAGCGCAGCCCGACCAAAGCATTGAGTAAATACCTTTCAGTTTTATATACCCCAATCAGCCAAGCCAGCCTTTCCCCCACACCCTCCAACTCCCCAGCGCTTTGGGGCTCCTCAGTGGAGGGGCTGTTCAGGCAGTCCCACGGGCAGCGAGAACATCAGAGCAGTGCTGTGCAGGAACAGCAGGGAATCAGGCATGTGCAAGCACACGCAGCGCATGCACACGAATATTAACAGCCTTTTTGAAGATAATTTCTGGGCACTGGAGATGACAGATACCCATTAAAAAAAAAAAAAAAACAAACAAAAAAACCAGCTGAGGAATAACACTTACTATCAAAATAACATCTGATCAGCATCTAGCCACGGCAACTCCCTGCACGTAACAGGATGCAGGCGAAGGCTAACATGTCTCGTACTCAACTACCTCATTCCCATTTAGCTTCCAAAGCTCACAGGAGGGAATAGACAAGCTAACAGCCACAACTAATGCGCAGCAGCTTTTCCCTGATCTGGTCATCTCATTCCTCACCCTGGCTCTGCTTGCAGCTGGACTTTCAGGCTGCCCCTCGCAACGACAGAGATTTGAGCCAAGCGCAACTGGAGAGAGCACGTCTGCTCTCACACATGGGGCTGTGCACAGCTAGTGCTTCTCAGCCATCTTCTTCTGGTACAAGACGTCCGCACTGGGGCTGAGATAACTGATTTTACACGACGTGTTTTAATTTATCTACTTATGGAGGTACAGCATAGCGAAGGCAATCACAAGTGTCACAGCAATATGTAAGAGTTCAAATTGCAGACAAGGAACCCGACCCACGTGTTTGGTGAGCATCTGGGGCTTCTACCTAGTCCTCAGGGAATCACCTGCATTTCTCCGTGTGATCGTTGCTATTCCTCGTTTGCATGCTTTGAGTTCATCACATTGGGCCAGGAAAAGGAAAGCAAGTGTAATTATGTACAAGGCACTAACTTTCAGAAGGCCACTTTAAGAGCAATGCTTGTTTTCCGCGCTTAGGGGTCAGCTTTGACTCAGTAAATGGCGCTTTGCTTTTAGAGGACCAGCTCAAACAGCTGGGTTAAGTCTCCTGTGCAGAATATGGTTTAGTCTGGCAGTTGGAGATGCTAAGCAAAACTCTTTAATCTGTTATCACTTTCACCCACCCACAAAAATCCCAGCGGTCTGAAGTCATGGTTTTCTGACACAAATCTAGAAATCTATAGCTTGTACAACAGCTGCAACCAGAATAAAGTTCCAGGATGAAAAAAAAATGCTTCATTTAATTACACGGGTAGGTCAGAATTATTCAAGACGGGGATCTCACAGTAAAACAAAGCTGCCTCTGAAAGCATCTGAATAGTTGTTTGTGGTGTAAACCCGCCGAGTTACCCGATGACTCCTGCAGAGTGTCTGCTCTTTGCTCTGCACACCTGAAACATGCCACAAAGGGCTGGGAGTCACAGGATAACCAAATACTCCCTAGGAAGCTTTGCTTGAAAAACACACCAGGTTTCGAGGGCAGGCGGAACAGCTACAAAAACAAGTCTCGTTCACATAACCTCATCTAACTATCCTCTCCTCGCCAGCACAGCTCAACCCCAAACACGGGAACGGCGAGGACCCAGCCTGAAAACAACAACTGCAGAGCCGGGACGCTGGCAGGCTGTTGTTTAGAGCTCCTTGGTGTTGTGCCTATCTCCATATCTAGCAAGGTTCAATGCCTTCGTCCTGGGAGGCGAGAAGAAACTAAATATAGTAGCAGCAGCCAGCTACCAGCAAACAAACTGGCACGGGTTGCAGCTACCTGAGATCCATCCCTCTCGCAGCAGGCCGCTCCGATCGCTGCAATCCTTTCCCTTGTTTGGGGAGAGCGTGCCCTAACGAGGCACTTCCAGACTTTACTTACGTGGATAATTGCATACACAAACTTCAGGGTGAAGGTAATGCAATACCACCACCAATACCCCTCTCTCTCCAGGGGATCATCTCTTGCAGACCTTCCCCCTCGCCCTCCCCAAAGACCACTTGCAAACAGGAGGCAGCATCCTCATTTCACACGGCAGGGCCTCTTACAGCAACTGCCTCTTAGCAGGAGAGCACAGATGCTGTGAGAGCATCTGCTTTGTTTTAACCTCTGCCCTTTAAGGAGGACCCAGAAAGGAAAAAACCTCTAGCTGCCGACCGGCTTTGTTGGTTTGTACGAGGCTGTATCGCGGCGAGGCTTTTCAATACAGAAAAGGCCTTGGGGAGGGATGCTCACCCCTGTTTCTGAATGGCATCTTCGCCACTAACAGCCCACAGATATTGTGTTTTCAGCAGCAGCCCCGAAGACAGACCCCAATTTCAACTGAGCTTTGAGATTTGGCTTAAAGGCATGCATGCTTCCAACAGAAAAAAAAAAAAAAAAAAGGAGGTCAAAGCAGCCTCTTTTGAAAAAATAAATAGAGCAATAAAGCATTCTTTCAGATTAGCTTCACAGAGGATAAATCACTGAACAAATACAACCATCTTATCTTGTTGGCAAATGGTAGGTTACAGCGTCCAGCTTTACGGGAAATATGTTGGTTGGTCTGGAAGGCAAACTGACTTTTCATTGTCTAGAAAAATGCTGCTCTTTACTTTTTTACAAGATTTGTTTGTTTTTAAGAGCCATATGATCCCTGAACGGTGCCAAGTGTGCTCTGCTTCCGGCCCCTCAACGCTTTCTTGCGTGCCTTGGGAGTTCCTAGCAACCTCGCAGCAGCAACGCGGCCGATCCCATTTTACCAGAAGGACGACTTGTTTAAAACGAGCTCGCAGCCGCCCTCCTACCATTTCCCAACAGGATGGGCAGCAGTAATTAAGGGGCCCCACAAACGCACAGAAGAAGCTGGCGAAGCAGCGCTCTCCCAGCACTTGGAGGTAACGCTTTCCTTGAGCCTTCCATTCCCAGCCTCCCCTTGGCCCTTTTAAAGTCAAGCACTGACACTAAAAGCACCCAGAGAGGAAGGCAGCCTCCGAACAGCTAATGGCTAGTTACAGAAACATCGCTGGCTGCAGGATACTGCGGCAGCTCTGCCTGTTCAGGATTTTGGCAGTGATTTATGACAAGTGTACTTGCGTTTCCATTAGCCGCAGCTCTCTCGGTTGACCCCTCTGCTTCGAGAGGCAGACTCGACATTAAACTCCCATCAGCTCGCAGCGCCGCTGACCTCATCCCCAAAACGCGCGGCGATGTTTTACATCAGCCCGGGCCAGCGCATTCCATTAATGCTCCCCTGGCTCGGGGAAAAACAGCTGCTCTGTTTACACTGGTAGCAGCACCGAGACCACTTAAGCATCACCTCTGCTCCCCGAGCCCGCGGCGGGAGGAGCGGCCGCGCACAGGCCAGGCCCTGGCCCTCCTGGCCCTGAGTTATTTGGCAGGGCAGGGGTCACTTAAACCATCGAGGCGGAGGAGAGGAGTTAGGCGGTAGCGAAGAAGGTGGTTTGCTTAAGGCCGGGAGAAGGGCGAGCTTGAGCAAGGAGGATTTGTGCTGACTCCGGCTGAAGATGCACAGGCTGACTGGGGGGAGAAGTGAGGAAGGATTAAAGCACACCAGAAAGGAATTCAGTATTTTAACTCCAGCTGCTTTATGGATTCATGTGTTTAGGTAGAAATTCAATGGACACGGCTGATTAAGGCACGTTAGAGCTCCCACTTCGAGGGTGTCTCTCTGTGCTGCCTCCCCAAACACTTCATGGCAGGGTGCTGGGTACCAAACCGACCCTCGTGTCCCCACTGCCTGCCTCTGATGCTGGGGCACCTTCCCACAGCAAGGGAGAGACCTGATACCTTCCTGAGCACAAAGCACAGCTCGTCCAAAACCACCCTCCCAGCCCCAAAACGCACCCCAGCCACCAACTTACCCACCACAGCCTACCTGCAGCCCCCGACTTCTTACCGGGAAGGCCTGACGGCTCCCAAATACCTCCTCATGTACTTATCAGCGCCACGTGCCGGCCACTTATGTCAAGTCTCCACCAGATCAAGTGGGTGCTGCTACATTTTCCCAAAGATTTGGGGCAGCTCAGACCTCTGAAAGGAGTCAAAGCTGTGGCAAAACCCTAAAAACGCTTGTTGCTCCCACTGGTCTAGTATTAGATGTGCATTAAATTAACCCCAACGTCTGCTGTTGGAAGCTTCCTTTTCTATTAACCATTTAGCCAGGGCTATAGCTGTTAACAAGCCCATAAGGCCACACAAAAACGTACAGTAGCCTTGGAACATTCGACAGCATCTGTCGCAAATAGACAGCCACATACGGGGCCACTCCGCACGGGTCGTAAATTTTTATTATAACGAAGGCAGGAACACGATCTGCTCTTCCCAGCACCGATCATGTCGCTGGTACGTAGCTTTGCTGAGTTTCAGCTTTTTCTGCTCTTACTGAGCTCTGCAGGGCTCGGACCGTGAGCTCGCACTGCACTTAGCACATGAGGACCACAAAGGACCCAGATTCCCACAGAGGTCTTAGGCACTAAAGCCACTGTCCAAAAGCTCCCGCAAACTAGCACAAAATTCACCCCAAAACAACCTTCCTCCCTCAATTTTATTTTAAAACACTGCAGTGCTTTAAAAATGTCTTTTTTTGAAGACTGCCAACGAAGACCGGTTTGATTTGGGTTCTGGCTTTGCAATTCAGTCAACTTAACCCCAGTGATGCTGAACGTGATGGTGGGTATTAAGGGTAGGAAGAGAAAAAAAATGATTTGCTCTCAGTCTTCTCTAATATCTTAGGGACAAGTGACACAATTTGCAAGAACACCCCACTTTTCACCTCCTTCCCAGTGTCCAAAGTGTCAGCAGCTCTCAGATCAACCAAATCCACCACGAAGCTACAACAGTGATTTAAGAAAGGCATTTTTATCTAATCCTCTTTCAATGAAAGAGTAAAAATTAGCAGACAAGGAAGAGGCTGGCACCAAGTGAGATTGTTCCTTTCCAGGTCCTTAATTCACGTGTTAGGGGACAATCATAGCTGGGAATTTCAATCTCTGGAGCAATTAAAGAAAATTAAATTCAGGGAATGAGGCCATATGCACTCAAAGCTTCATTAACCCTGTCACCTTTTAATTAAATACGTGCACATGAAATTTTGGGTAGAGAAAGCATTTGCTTTACTGACAACGCTCGATTTTAATGGCAAGTCAGTACTTACCTTTTAAAAAGAATACTGGGGTCGTAAACTTTAGACCTCTTCAGCTCCACAACGGCTTTATTAAAAACGTGGTTGAAATCACTGCCCATCATCAGCTTGTACTTAAAGGGAGTGTCTGCCCTCCCTAAATACCCAGAGCTGCACTAGCAAAGCTCTGTTTTGGGCTGGCTTCGAGGTAGCTCCATCAACAGCCCAGATAAAATATATTAAAAGCCCTACATGTACAATCAACAGTTAGGAAAATAAAGTTGGCCAGCCACATCAGGACAGACTTTTGAGCCCGCAGAGCACAGATTAGAGTAGCCAGTCTCTCTTTTAAATACTGTTCATCCTTACAAAAGACTCAGGCAGACGCCGAAGGCGGTGCCCGACCAGGACAGTCTGGAGGATCATCCTTGAAAGGGGATATTGTCAAGTCTGCCCAGCCCCAACATCTCGCTCGCTTTGGGAGAGCTGCTGTCTGACTTCAGAGGGACTCGTGCTGCTCACGTGCTGGTCCCCTGGCTTTGCTGAGACTGGAGCACGCTGCTGGTCGATCTGGAGGCACAGCAGCCTAGCAGGGACTGCACGAGTTGCTTTGATGCCTTCCTGTATTCTTCCAAAAGCAGCAGCATCCACACTTGCTGCACACGCGTGGCCACACCGGGCTGCCCTGTGTTGGATACTACGAGGATGTAAGACTACGAGGATGTAAGAAAAGCAGCTTTGCTGCTACCAGCAGCGCAGGGAAGGAAGAAATGCACAGCCCCTTCCCTCCTCTCCAAGAGTCTGCCACCTTGAGTTAGCCGTCTCCCCCAGGGACAAGCTCTCAGCCTCTCATCACAGGCTCGCTTGTATAGGCTTGGCAAGCAGGCTTACACGAGCCTCCCATCCTGCAAGCGGAATGTAGTGGTTCTGGGAAAGATTAGACTTCAGATTATTTTTTTTTAAAGGATCTTTTGGGGGAGAGGGACTTCATTCTTTTGCCAGCATGCACAAAATGTTGTGTATGTGTTTTATTACTGACACATATATTTAGCTGTTTTAACCATTTCAAAGAAGTGAGCAAGGAAAGCATTAATTTAAAGAGATTACTTCCTTTAAGCTGTCACTTCCCATAAGAGACAACACGTTTTGCAGTAAGTGGCACTCCCCTTTTCACTCTTGCCCCTCGCTCAAGGAGCAAGTTAACATGACGGCACAACTGCTCGCAGCAATGCCTCCCGGGGACGCCAGGTTCCTACGTGGATGCTCTGCCCAACGGAGGGACACGGCCCAGCTCCATCAGCCAGGAGCAGGACAGGCAGGCAATTCTTTATGTTTACAACGACCCACTGTTTGTGGGTTAATTGCTGCATCCCCCAAATAACGTTCTCATTCTGATTTCGCAGCAGCCATGTTCTCTTACACGGAGCACGAGAGCCGTTTGCTGCTGCAGGATGCCCTTGGTGCTGCCAAGGACAATCTGAATGCAGCGAGTGTGACAGGCAGGCTCGCTGAATGCAAACACAAACACAGCCACTGACGCTTCCTCCGCCTTTGATACCAACAGGAGAAGGGGCTCTGCACTATACTACCAGCAACACGTGAATTTTGTGATGCTCAAGGCACAATCGGAACACATTTTACTCACTCCATTCCTCAGCTCCTGCAAATTACAGGTCCGTTAACACTTGTGTGCGCAAGCCGGTCAACTCATCGGCACGCAGCAAGGGAGCAAGGAGGTCCCAGGTCTCCATCTCAAACCTGCTCACACGAAGAGTTCTGCTCCGCAGTTCTGATACTGTCGTATTACGACGACAACATTTCCTGACCCAGTTTCTACCTTGCTCCTCGCTCCTCTGCTACAAGTAGTAATTAGTAATGTCAGTGTTCTGGCTGGATTGCGAGAGCCCCATTAATAATGCAAGAGTAGTAACAGAGAGAGAGCAGAAGAAAAGAGGCTTGAAGGTTAAAAGCAGTACGGGAATGCATTTTGGGGGGCTCTGGAAGGGGAAGGAGGAGGAAGAGAAGAAACGCTGGCCTACTGAGATTATAAACTGCGTTCTTCAAAACACATCATGCCTTTCAGGTGGAAATGGTGGGTGAGTCAGTCATGCCTAATTAGCAGATTATATGCAAATGCCAAATGACACACAGAGGAGATTTTTTACTAAACTAGAAGAAAACTTGTTTCACCTTCCCTTTCCCCTGTAAAGTTGCTGCCTCACCACTTTACGCCCGTGTTTCTCCATTACTAATGTCTCAGAGGTCAATGGTACCCACACCTGACGCATGCTGAAGGTTCATCTCTCCAGGGGATCTTCTGCAGAGACCAGCCCGTGCCTGCCCATCTACTGCCAAACAAGCAAGGCTGATTATCGCACTACTCATGGTGTACCTTAACCTGTGGCTCTGCTGAAGCTTTTTATTACGTGTACTCTGGACCTACAATAGAGGGCTGGATTTCAGTAGGCAGCCTAGCATCTCCTCGTGCTTCCAAGGCCAGGGAATCTTCTCCAGCATAGGTGGTAACTCCCTCAACAGCAGCAGCTTCACCATCCGTAAGGCACACGAGCCTCCCAGTAGCACTGAACAAGGCTGTATCCTCGACTGGATCACCTGGAAGCTGCCCTCCGCCTCGCCCCCAAATACAGCAGAGAAATAAAAGAAGAAAGGAGATTCCAGCTTTGGTGTTGATGCCTCAGCTGTTGCTGAACAAAAGCTCCCATTGCCCACGGAAGGCCAACGTGCCTCCTGCATGCCAGGCAGGCAGCTTGTTTGGGCTGACCATGGTCCAATGCAGAGCAGCGTTCCTTTTCGAAAGGGCTCTGCAGCCTGTAGTTTTCGTGAGGATTTGCACTACGCAGCAGCTAACTTAAAGGCCACGCAGCAGAGCTGACCAGTCACGCTCCTTCTCTCCCAGTGGTCGGCATTTTCAGTGTCCTAAATGGTGCCAGGCCTCTCGTTAGCAGTGTATGAAAGAAAACACATGCTCCTTCCATTAGCTAAGGCTGGACTCGCATCATTGTCATCTCCCCCTTGCCTCGTATATTGCAAATACATCAACTTATCAGTTGTTATTTAACTTCAGCACATAGAGCTCCCTCTGTCAGGTAAGAGAACTAATCCAAAGTCCTCCAGCATTAACAGCTCAAACGACTACTCAGAAGGGATAAAAGGCCAGTAGGGTTATTGAAAGCTTATGAAAGGGTGGCAAAGAAGGAAAAGACTGGAAAAATCACCTTCAGGATTGCATAGCTTTTTGAAAGACACCACTCAAGTATCGCTTCCTCAGCAGAGAGGAAGTGAGAAGAGCAGGAGGTTCTCCAACACAAACAGCTTCCCCTCCACGACAATGATAGAAAAGGATGAGTGTTATTTTTTTTTTTTTTTTTTTTTTTAAAAAAAAAGGAAAGCAGGCCAGCCCCAAGCACACTGTGACCAAATTAGGCAACAAACTCAACTGACAGCCTCCAAAATGGACATCGTCTGCAGCAGCCTTGTGTTAGCCCAGGAAGTCTGATGACTGTGTCATCTGCTGCAATCTGTTTATGTGCAAACAGAAAGGAGAAGCAAAACACCTCCCTGTGCTGCATACCCCAGGTTGAGCCATCCCGGTGCTCTGGCCCAAAGGAAGAGGCAGTCATCAGCTCCCCTGACACAACGCTATCCGAAACCTTCGCTGCTGACTCATGCCCTCCAAAGCTAACTCTGCGCTGGAAGCAGTACGGTACACGACGAGGTGTGTGCAGAAGCAGCCCTTTTTTGCTGCTGTTGGGTTTCTAGTTTTTAGTTTTAAGTGGTTAGCTGTGGCAGATGAAGCTGAGGTTAGAGATCAGTGATTACTATGAGAGGAATGTGAGGGGGAGGAAAGAGAGAGGGAAGATGTAGCTTCTTGAATAAGGTCAGAACAATGTTTTTCAATTGGCTTGGGAGCAGCCTTTTTCCATCCCCTCCAAGCTCCATTTCCACCGCAGCAGCAAAATGTTAACCCTGCTCAGATGCCCTGCAAATACAAATAGCACTTGGCAGAGTTTTAACCTTAAATTCACCCTGCTTTTTTTGTATTTAGTCCTGTGGAGGGTTCCCGGACTGAGCTCCCACCGCAGTCCCAGGGAGCTCAGCACCATCGTTACCTGTTGTGAGGACAGGCCCGAGCAGCAGAGGCCGAGTTACTTCACTGTTCAAAAATCAACCCAAGCAATCTGAGCGCTCTGGTCCATGCAGAGGTTTAGGTTTTCTCCCTGGTGTTAAGTTACTCCCTCTCTTGTTTCCTGCACAAAACGGACTAACAACACTGCTCCCTTTCTCTTTCAAGTAAACCTAGGAGGAAAAGGCAAAGTCTGAAGCAAATCTCAGACTGCAGCAGGGCCCTGGGCCTGCCTCTGCTCTATCCAGAGCAACGACAGCCTTCAGGGTGCTGGCAGCCCCAGCGGGTTGGCGATGGGACAGCCCCAGTGAGTGCCACCCTCAAGGCACCACCTGCCCTGCGTGCTCTTACCTGACTCCCCTTGGAGTCCATCAACTGACCTCCAAGGACACTGTCATCTTGTCTGCACTGACCACCGCAGCCCTCACAGCCGGTTTTCACCTAAATAGTGGCAGGCTGGGCCCTCAGAGAGAGGGCGAGATGACTGCTGGGTGCCGGGCACAGAGCTGAGGCCGAAGTTTCCACCCTGCAAGAAGCGTCCAGCTTCTTACCTCCGAACCTTTCCTTGGCAAGGAACAGAGCTACGAAGGGAGGGCAGCACTTCCTCTCATGGACCTGGCAGAGAGGTACTCACTGGTCGGTGACCAGGAGAAGAATTGCCTTTTCACCGAGTGGATATTGCTATATAAGGCAGAAACCAAGGACAGGAGTAAGCTTTGTTGCTTGAAATTGCACTGACTTACACGGTCTATTTTTAAAGAGACTAGTTTGAGTTCTTGCTTTCAGCAACTCTTTTTTCTCCTTTCAGAGACAGATACCCCATTTAAGCTGACCTCTTTCCTCAGGTCCATTTCCAAGCTGGGCTTCACCCTCTCCTCCTCCGTCAGACTCATTTATCAAACGAAGCATTTCCACATACCGCTGCATAAACGGACTCGACCTTGCGCAGCAGCACCTGAGCTCCCACTGATGGAGCCTCTCCAGCCCACCACAGCCAAGAAGCCAGCCTGCTGCTACCCTCCTTCCAGGTGAGGTATTGTCAGGACACCCACAGCCCATTCCTACGGGTCCCAAGGAAGGATGGCAGATGTATACACAAGGCAAGGAGAGAGTTCAGGCTGATTATTACGGCATTCGGGAGCAAGCCACCAACGGCATCAGTCAATTTTTGTAGCTGCTCCTGGCCCAGACCAAGCACACACCAGAAAGCAAGCTATGGGAGCTGCCCTGGCTGGCGACGGGAACAATTCACTCCTGCTGAATTTTTCCTGGGGGGGTCCCTTTCGGCCAGGGAGCAAGCTGCCAGCACAGCAAGCAGGCGTGCACCCGGGGAGCAAGGAGAGCCCTTGGCACGTGGCTTTCCCATTTCCCCTGCAGCTCCCCTAAAAGGTAAGTAAATCACCCAGCACAGGGCTTGGGATGAGGAGATCTTCTGACTCTCAGCACTCCCCATGCAACTTTGACCCCACACGCCCCACGGGGACGAGCACGTGGGGTAGCACGCGCGCGCTCTTCCTGCTCGGGACTGTACTTTTAAGGCTTTGCCGCAGCAGGAGCAGCCCTCCTGTTATCTGTCTTCCTTTAGGACTTGGCAATAAAGCGTAATGGGGTGTTATCTGCCGCTTACAATCACCTCGACCCCACCTTCGGCCTTGGTCCCTCCCTCCTGCCCATCCCTTTGGGAAGAGGCAGGGAAATGAGCGGCGCTCCTGCCGCAGCACTGCGGGCGATAGCATCGCCGCTCGCCCTGCTCGCAGCGCAGAGCCCCGCCGCTGCAGACGAGTTTCAGTGGCCTTTTATGGAAGAAAAATGAATCGCCTGCCCAGCCACGAGTGCCTCAGCGCCGAGATGACAGACGGAAACTTGCCATTTGTTGTGGTTTTGGCAGTAAGAGAGGGAAGTGCGTTCCCATGCGCGGCGCCCGTTTAAAAAGGGCGCAGCGAAGGCACCGAGCTGGAGGAGAAAGCTCGGAGCTCCGGAGCTGCAGATTTCTTCGTGCAGAGCTGAGGAGGAAGGTGGCAGGGACCTGAAAACACAGCTTAGACCCTTCTGCTGGGCGAGATAAGGGGGTGACAGGCTTCCAGGCAAAAGCATACGCAGGCACGAGTGCTCCATTCCCAAGCCCCAGCAGTAAGACAAGTAGCAACACCACATTTCTCTTTCCTCCTCATCCCAACAAATTCTGCTAAACCACACTCACACAGACACAGGAGGATGGGAACTTAAATATGGGAGCTGGGCCGTGAGGTTACTGCCAACAGAAAGAAACGACAGGGGTTTGCCATAAGCAAATGCCCGTGCCGGCTCTGCTCTCCACTAAAGCTGTGGGGCTAAGCCATAAGTAACAATGAAACCCAAATAACCAGGCTCAAGGAAAAGCACACAGAGAACAGCGATAAGAACGTCTGAACGGAGAATGAGACAGGACCACGGGACCTTCAGAATGTTTGCACTGCTGTCAGGAAGCTGAATGAGACAGCAGACTTCAGCAGCTGGGAAAACATGTTGCAAAACAAGGGGAATTAAGCAATTCTCCATATGCACATCCTACATTTTGGACAAGCTCAGTTTCTCCAAGCAGAGGGATTTTTTTTTTCCATGTTGCATACGCACCCAGTGACAAATCGTGATAGTGTCTGAGCCTAAAACCGCAGCGTGTTTGGAGCTGGGCAGGGCAGCCCTGGGCAGCAAGGGCCCAGCCTCTGGCACACAAGCAATCGCGCTGCGCTATGTGCCGGATGACATCCTTGGAAGGATGTGTTACCCCCAGCACATCCCCAGCTGCTGGGGACTTGATTACACAAACATTTCCCTTGCACCCTATAAAACACTGGTAACTGGATCAGAGGTGGCCGGGGCTGCCTCCTTATCTTCCCCTGAGCGAGGCGCAGCTGCGTGCCCCGGTCCCGCACCGGGTACAGAGATCACAGGCCCTGCAGCACGCCCCGTTAGCTGCTCCTGCAACTTTAAATCTGCAGTTTCTTCTGCAACCATTTCTTATTTCAGCAAGAAAGGCCACTGGCATCAAAGCTGTTGCAAACCACTCACCGTGGCTTATTAGCACAGGTTGTGGACGCAGCGTTAGCACCCTGCTAGGAAAAGCCATGTTCAGACATCGCTTGCTAGGCAGAGCTCTGTACAAGCTTAAACCTGTCTTGCTTCCAACAGAAAATGAAGGGCAAAAGCAGCTGGGTGCATCTGTTCCTAGCAAGCACCTTGAAATCAATCCTGCAGAACACTAGCGGCTTCAGAACAAGTCCCCTCTAACACCATGCCTTAGTCCTGCAAATGAGAAGCGCACACGAGGGTTGCTGTGGCCAGAGCCCATCCCAAAGACAAAGAGGCAAGGCGGTGGAGGGTTTATCCATCTGACACAGGCACATCAACCCCTCTTTCCAGCACAGCAGTTCAGATACCCAGCAGGCAAACTCATTCCCTAAACACAGCCTCAATAGCAGGTGCACCGAGGAGCCCTGAGAACAGGGGTGGCAGCTGCCCGGTCCGAGGGCGATGCAATTTAGCACCACACAGCCACACGTAACCGCTTCTTTGCGCCCAGCCAGCACTGAAGCAGACAACTCAAAGGGACGAAAATCCTAAAGGCACGCAAAGGAGTTTTAAGGAAAAGCGCTGGAAATGCAAGTCCCTGCGACGTGGCTGCAGGTTCCAGCCTGGGGATGAACTGGGGATGAACGGTGTGGGTTTGGAGCTCTCCTGGCCCGGAGGGACAGCGCTGCTCCATGCACGCGTGATTTCCATGGCAACAGCAGCTTTCACCTCCCCATCTCCTGGCTGGCTGAAAGCCCTGCAGTGCTTTGTGCTGAGACTGCAAAGAGGGGAGGCTGTCCCCCCCCAGCAGCCGCAACGCCGCGCCTGGGATAGCGGCGGCGAGCAGCCTGGGAACAAAAGGCTTCCCGGAACAATATGGGATGTTGGGAGGATGGAGGCAGAGCAGAAAGAAAGGACTTCCTTTGCTGGTGGGAAGCAGCGCTTCTCCCTCAGCATGCAAAAAGCGCACGCTCGCTTCCCAGCGCTTAAGAAGTCAACGAGCAACACGTGTCTTCCATAGTCCTCCCAGAATCGCTATGTCGGAGCGCAGGGAGGAGAAACACGCCCCAGCAGGGATGAGAAATTCACCTCGCACGGGGCAAGACGGAGGCTGACCGAGCTGGGCAGCAAACCTGCCTGCTGCCGGCAGCCTGGCTGTGTGCCTGCAGGCTTCCCGGGAACGTGCTGCAAGCTGCTCGCTGCCGAGCAAAGCCTCGAAGCTCCAACAGGTCTCAAACAGGTCTCGGGGCAGCCTGCTGAGCAAAAGCTGACTCCCTCCCACACCAGCTCAGACTGCAAATACCCACGGGAATGCGTTCAGAGGGTAGCTGGGGCGACGCTTCTCCCTGGCTAATTAAGCTCTTCCTCCACCCTGCAGTTCGGGACGTTAAGATTCAAGCCCTGGCCACCTCGCTAGGAGCCAAACTCCACGCAACGCAGCTGGAGCCACACCGGCCCCGACAGATGGTACAGGCTCATCTGCGTGCTCTTCGTGCGTTCGGTCGGTCACAGGCAGCCACCGGAGCTCTGCCCATTGCTGGGGTTACACCTAGCCATGCTCTGCTCCCTGCAAGGTGCAAAGGACTGGAACTACAGCAGACCGCAGGTAGTAACCTGGGTACGTCTAGAGATGGTCTACTGAGCCCAACACACATCCACAGCCAACGTGAAGGCTTCCGACTGATTTCCACCACTTATTTTACAGTATGTCCATATCAGATCCAAACGTCAATCAACCTCTCTGCAAGATTTGAAGAAAAGTCAAGAGTACGAACATGAACCCTCTAAGCAAGACAAAGGAGCCAGGTGATGGAGCACAGAAACGCAGGACCACCATCTGCTCCTCCTCTCCCCACCCTTTAGGAGCCCCGAGGTTTCAAGACAGGCACATTTTGACCTTTCGCTTTCTATACTTCCCCTCGCTTTAGGTTCAGCTGTGCAAGCACAGTCCTTCCAACCAGAGAGGGACTCCTTCCAGGATCAGTCATCACCACCACAGAGCCTGCCAGAGGCACTGCTAGCATAGCCAATGCATCCTCTCCAACCTCTGTAGTGTTCCCATAGAGGAAAGGCTAATCTAGTCCTTTCCTCCCTCAGGGCAACAGTTTCCTGAAAGCAAGAGCATTAACTGAAATTCTTCATTCTGGGAAGAGACAAGATAGCAGGGAATAAGAAGCACTGCAGTTGCTGCTATGAGACACCACCACATCCTGCTATCCCAATTCTTCATCCTCGCCTTCGAATCCTCAAGTTGTTCAGACTTCTAAGGAGAGCACCGAGCTACTCAGCAGATTTTCAGCTAATGAATCAACACAAGCTGTCCAGGAAACCAGAAATCCAGCCCACTGGAATGCTGCAACCCCAGGGAAGGGGGAACAGACAGCACGCTAGGAAGGAAATGAAACAGCAAACCAGAAGGAAAGGAACACATCAGCACTGACCTCTCTTATCAGTTACTGTACCACATTACACATTTTAGGAAAAAGACTTCAATTCTTTTTGCATACTGAAACGTTCATGTGTTTTGAGCCTGAATTTTGTTCGGCGGTGCTGACACATGTACATTTCAAAAACAGCTTGGGTTTTGCACAAACAGATTAAGAAAAAAAATGATTTAAAGCATGAGTCAACAGTGCCACCTAGTGACCAGCAGATCTCCTTGCTCCTGAAGTTTGGATGACTAGAATTGGATTCTCTCTCCCAAATGCTAGAGATGGAGGTTAGCAAAACATATCTGGATATCCGAGAACTAAAATGGAATTGCGTGTCTTTAAGTAGCTCCCCGCCGTATGCTAATTTTTCACAAAAAAATGCAAAGTTCACTGCTGGCAACTTCAGTTTCTGCAGAAAAAAAGAATTGGACTGCCTATTACTTTCTCAATAAGACAAATGGTGGAATCACTTATGAGAACCCAAAGC
The DNA here is from genome assembly GCF_013377495.2 of Cygnus atratus. Classification (NCBI taxonomy): domain Eukaryota; kingdom Metazoa; phylum Chordata; class Aves; order Anseriformes; family Anatidae; genus Cygnus; species Cygnus atratus. The sequence continues at coordinate 3,898,735 of NC_066376.1, read as the reverse complement.
TACAGCAGCTACTAGCATACAGTTAATGCACTCGAGAGGAATTTCCATGATTAGCAGAAATCTCTGCTGGTGGACGGGCAGCTCTCTCAACATTGCATGAGAATTCATCGCCGTGGCTACAGTTACGCAAGATGCCTCGTAGCTCCAGCGCTTAATGCTGATACTGTTGGCCTCAGCTCGCTGGCACCAGATGTGGGCGAGGTTCTGCATATATTGAGGAAACTGAGAAAACACATTTCTACATTTCTGTTTTCCCCCAGAACAGAATGTGCAGGAGTAGCAGCAGCAAGTTTTCCCCACTCTGTACCCCCACTGGACCTGGGGATTGTTCCGTTATGGCTAATAGTGACCTTTGATAGAAGCACAAAAAATTTCTGCCCTTTGAACGGACACATTCAACTAAGTTTTTGTCCCTTCCAACCAAAACTGTATTCAAATGATGGCATAAAACAAAAATGTAAGATGCTAAGGACAGTACACAGGGTTGTTTTAGGTCATTCACCAGAATTTTCATTATTTCATTACACAAAGGATTACAATTGGACTTTATGCTCATTCCCTGTTCACCTAAAAAGTTCTGTATATGCATGACAGCTCCCTAAGGCTTTTTTAGAAGCTTTTTTAGTCAATATCTTCCAAGTCTGCCACGTGAAAGGGATGCTGTTTATATCAACAGCGCCCTGAAATACTTCTCAACAGCTACACAGTTTTAGAGAACATCAACAGATCCAGCAAAATACCTGTATCACTGCCCCGTGCAGTCGCTTTAGATCCTCATTCATCTGGTACTAGGGAAGCACGAGCTGTGTTCCAGCTCTGCTGCCTAACGCTCTAGAAGAGACCGAGTGGCAAGTGCCACCCAATTACCTTTCTGCAGCGGGGATTAGGACAGCTGAACCGCTTCACATCGTTGTCCAGTAGAGCTGGGAAGTTACAGAACGGACACCTGCAGGCCAAAAGAAGGTGCTATTAATGCATAATGCCAAACAAATCTCTGCTGAAAGTGGATTTAGTCAAACAGCTGTGTGGTTCTTAAGAAAGATGCCAACCAAATGTCTGCCGCCAGGACGTGCTGACTGCTGTCTTTTTGCTCATATTTCTTCGATCACTTCCCTGTTTGCAATCAAAATATTATATGCTCAGCACTACTTTAGATCATGTAATTTAGAGGATCAACACAGAGCTAGCAAGCAAGTCTTGGGGGAGACGGCTCTATTGAATTTTAATCTGCTCCTAGTCAAAGGCATACCAACCTGAATTAAAACAGTCTGAAGCCTGAAATAAGGTGGCTCTTAAAAAGCTACCTAGTTTAGGGTTTGGGGGGGACAATTTTGTACAACAGTAAGCACAGCCTGCATCTTGCACTGGGCACTTACCTGACAAGCTCATCTGCACAGGCAGCAGCCACCTCCTCCTCCGCTTTCCTCTCATAGTATTTGCAGAGGATGTTCTCCGGAAGCACCTTCTCCAGCTCGCTGGTGGGGAATGAACACGTGCAACTGCCCTCCATGCAGCTGAGCTCTGACTGTGGTTGGAAGAAGAGAGCTCAGTTTCAGTCTGATGGTGGTGACAGAACAGTAGTTAGTACCTAGAACATTTGCAAGTAAACCATAGCAGAGCCTTGCTTAGAGATAATCAGTATCTTGCTTAGAGCTTAAATCAATAGATGATGGCCAGAAAACAGGCTTACTATGGTAAGAACATGGCTAATTAACGAGCACTGGACATGAAGATGCTTGTTGATAGCTGGGATCACAATTCACAAGCTCCAAACCCACTGTGACCACACAGAAATAACAGGCTACTGCGTGGTCTCCACTGAGAACCAGCACTCTGTGAACAGCACGTTACATTCTTGTCAGCACAGTCATATAAGTTGTCTGGTTTATCTTCACATGAAATATAGATCCCAGAGTACAAAAGTATCCTACAGTTTGGTTATCATATCCGAGGCAAAGGAACGCGCACACCTCAGAGCACTCAGTAATTCACCTGTAGCTCAGCTAAGTACCAGGACACTGTTAACTGCTGCTCCCTTACCATCTGGACCGCCTCCGGTAACTGTGTCCTAGGAACAGCAGCACCTCTAAATGGGATTGGGGTTAGTAGTACCATTGAGGAACGAACCCCCAAATTAAGTTGGGATTGCAAGGCAGTTAGGAAGGACAAACATTTTTTAGCTATGAAGAGACTGGCTGAGTCAGAGATGAGAACACGTTCTCTGTGCAGACTTATCACTGGTTTATTAAGCATTAAATCAAAACCAGATGAGTTTAAGTTATTATTATGAACACTGTAAAAAGTTTTTTCTAATAATCCATTGAAAATTGCTAAGTATGGTGCAGAGAAGACTGAAGTCAGCAAAACCAAAAACCTACTCAACAAAAAATCCATTGTGAAGTCGTCGGCTGTTCACTCGATGGTGAGACTGACTTGTTGGATTTGGATTTCAAGACAATTCCATTCAAATACTTCTTGGGAAGTGCACTTACATCTGGTTTAAGCAACAAAACTATGCAAACACCAATGTGATCTCCCAACAGCAATTCATCCATTTTCCCCTCAACCAATTGGAAAATTCTTACCTTCCCAGAGCCAAAGACTGCCTCCTGAGCATATTTAATTAGGCACTCCTTGCAGAACAAGTGACCATCTGCACACTGAGTTAGCTCTTCAAATGCAAACTCCCCGTAACAGCAGCGGCACTCTATCATCTGACCATCCTGCAGCCATAAACAGAGGTGTTAGCTACAGCAAGAAATAAATAAATACAAATCAATACCTAGCGCAACATACCAACACACTCTGCTGCAAATAAAATGCAGCGATGCGGGCACCTACAATGACAAGCCATAAGCAGTGCCACCATTAATTACAAAAAAAGAACCACAGGCGTACATCATTCCAGTAGATATCCTACTCAGTGGTCAAAACCCACTAAGCAAAACCAGGAACTCAGCTTTAAGTAAGCAAGATATGTAGATATTATGTTAACAGACTCCAAAAAGCTGGAGAGTGTGGTATTTAGATAATTCTTAGCTCACAGGCACAGAAGCATCTTGGGTTGGGGAAGCTGCAGAGCGCATGCCATTCACATGGGGAAAACCAAGCTTCAAATCTGTTGCCCTCTAAAGGAACATTTACCCAGCTGCCTGCAGAGACCCTGCCTTGGCCTCTTCACTGCAGGGGTGGAGAAGCTTGCCACTGTTAAGAATAAGCATGCCAACTTCTTCAAAAGGTCCAACATCTTCTCCCAAGTTTGAAGAGAAACAGGCAGCAAGAAAGAAAAAAGTAATCCACAGCTGCTGAACCGATCTTTAAATTTTCTCTCTTCATTTAAAGGGAAAGACCTGTTTTTTGGTTTTTTGAAGAGTCCTTTCCGCAAACGAGAAAGCACTGGCAGAGCTCCAAGAACAGCAAATCTGTTTTAAACAGCCATAACGGTGGTAGCAAGAACAAACCTGGTGCTATTCTATTGCAATGTTTGTTGTGGCCAGTAAAGATACAAGCGGACTGAATTCCTACAGATCATTACATGCATCAATACTGTCTTGCTGCACTCAGCAGCCTTTCTAAAGGCCTTCTAAAGGCCTGTCTACCTTTTCTAAAAGCCAGCCAACACATACTATGCAGGTTTTGCCCGCTCAGCTAAAGTGGCACAGGGCAAATGCAGCCCTTCAGAAAAGCTCCCTTCCAGAAGCCAGGAAAGTCTGAAGTGGTAAGTGCAAAACAGCATCTATGCAGAAGCTGAACTCAAGGGACCACGTTATAGATACTGACCTTCTGATACTGCTCCTCATTCATCTGCAGAGCAAGGAGGAAGTCCGCATGCTGTAAGAGAGACATATGCATCTGTATTTACAGAACGGATAAAGCAATTCTCCAGCCTCTACACTCTTTTACATTATCTCACAACTTACAACCCACCACAAAAGGTGCACTGTCTGCTTATAACATCACTCAGCCCCATCCTTCCAATCCTTCAAGCTATTTACGATTCAGCTAAAACATGGGAGAAGCCAAGGCAGCAAGAACAAAGAACCAAATTCTACATTATGAGGACCACTCGTTCAGGTTCCTACGGGTAGAAAAGAGCTTACTCAACAGGCATCTCCAGAGAAAGCCCCAAGGAACATTGTTTTTACAAGGAGACACTACCCAACTGTCTAAGAGACGCTGATCTTCAAGAAGCTACTTTAGAAAAGGCCTGTAGGTGCAGAGGAGTGGATTTAGTCATCCCTCGGTCTATGGAAGGGAAGACAACACACCAGCAGGCGTTGCTGGGTTCTGCTTTGAAACACGCAGTCCTCAGGAAGGGACAAGTTGTTCTGGAGAGACCAGACTGCCAGCTTCTGCAAGGTAGAGTGAGTGGACAGACTGCCCCGGGCCTGGTCATTATTAGCCACCAACATGTGCTGCAGTTACAAGCCCTAAAGCAGAGAGAAGCCTGCTAACAATTAGAGGAAAGAAATAATTAATATAGCTTTTATTACTGTGCAGTTAAAAAAAAGTCCAGTAAGGTGTTTTATCATGGACTATAAATTAACGTTAGCAGACACATGGAAGATCTCTGCAACAGTTGAAGTTGTTTGCACCACAAAACCAAAGCAGCTCCTCCCACTCACCTCTGCCATCTCTTTAACTTTTTGCTCATAGAATTCCTGCTCCAGCAGCACTGGTGGAAGAAGCGAGAGCTTGTCATAGGTTCTCCAGTGTCGTCTCTTATTCTCCAGGAAGAACATCCGCTTCTCAATTTTCACATCACCTAAGGCACAGTTACAGGCACTATATGAAACAGGATGAAGCAGCAAGAAAAAAAGCTTAAATCCTTCCTCCTCTACACACCACCAGCTGCATAACTTCAAGGACTCACACAGAACTGTACCAAGCAGAGGTACTAATGAAGCACGTCTCCAAAATAAGATACCAGACAGTGACAGAAACATAGCTGTTCTGGGACAATATCCCTTTTCAAGGACAGTACTTTCCAGTGTAATCTAGTTCTGCTTACAATAACCACACAGAGCACAATACACACTGCTTGTTATTTACCTTGCTCAAATTTGAAATCTATATATGAATACTGATTCATTTCTTTTCTTCTTTTTCGTTTCCCACTGGTTTCCGGAGACAGCTCCTGCCATTTCTTGATGGCATCTGAAAAGGCCTAAAAAAAAAAAACAACACGCAGACTTAAATCCCTTCTGTTCTTTGGAAGAAAGCAGAAGCACATACTTCACATCAGCACACTGCACAAACACACATAGGACTGATCTAAAACAGGAAAGCCAAGCACCCCATAGAGGCACGAATAACTCTTCCCTTTGTCCACTAATCATTCCATAAAAACAAAATTGTCACCACGCAGAGCTGAATGATGCTTCACAACACCTCAGCTATTAACTCTAATACAGCTAGTGTCCACTCTGATGCAACAGAGCTGATATTTTTCCTTTTATGTTTTTAAAAGGAGCTTCTTTTCGGAAGGCCTAGAGCTAGAATCTGATTTTGCTCAATTCTATCAATCAAACAAAGAGGCACGGTGTTTTGGGTTTAGTTATGCCCTGAAACAGTGGAGGGAGAAGCTCAAGCAAAAAAAGCATATAGAAGAGTAGCTCCAAGTCAAAAGCTTGAAACCACATTCATATTTAGTTTGTTGATGCTTAAGAACAAGTTTCTTTGCAGCTCCATTACAGTGAAACTTTTATGAGCAATATATGATTCATTTCACACATCATAATTAAACAGGACAGCGAGACTTGGGTTTCTCTTTAATTACATGCAGTCAGTTAAAAACTAATCTAATAGCGGCAGTTAAATGTTTTAAGACTTAGTTAAATGTCTTGGCTTTACTGGCAATTATACCCCCACTTCAGCAAAGTACAGGAACACTTCTGAGTTCAACGCATCACCTATCATCAAGTAGCTAGTGCTTCCTCAATTCTCCTGCTACAGAAAAGTAAAAACTTTCTGCAGCATTCTGTCTGGCCAATAAATTTTGCAAGTCTCTACTAAATGAACAAACACTTCTTGAAAGGAAAGGAAGATCATAAGAACAAAACGCAACTACACACACGCAAGCAGATGGCACAGTACAGCAGAAGACTTCACACTGCTCTCCACAGATATGGGAAGTAATCCTAGGAAAGAAAACAGACTTGAAGAGGAGAACCTTTCGTGTGATTGCATAGTGTCCCTTGAGTTCATGTAGTGCCCACTTAATGTCTTGGCTGCTCAACATTTTGAAGTCTGCCATAAGGAGGTCAGCTGCCTGAATGAAGCACCGCTGATCAAGTGGGGCAAGCTTGGAAAAGTCAAAGTAGTCCACTTTAGGCACCTAAGAAGAAAATGCAAAAGAGAAGGTAGTCCACACACAGCCATCTCAACATACTCAAAGCAGTTCGAATGAAAAATTAGTTGAATGGGCTTTAAAATAAATTAATAAAATCAAGTAACTGTATGGAGAGTTGCAGTTAAGAGACTAAAAATTAACACCTAAAGGTCACGCAAGATAGACCTGAGGGCCAAGTCTACTTCATGCGACAGAATGACCAAGAAATTCTTATACCAGTTACCAAAATGAACACTGTAGACAGCAGGTGGCTGGTAGGCAGGCAAGCCAGGGGGTCTCACTGAAGGCAGAAGAGCAGACAAGAGGCAGCTGCACAACACCAAAACCTTGCAAGTCTTCTTGCAAGCAACTACCTATTGTTATTTAACACTATTTTAATTGTACCTAGAGGCCTCCTAACAAACCATACTTCAGTTAGGCACTCTGCAAGTACACACTAACAGACCCATACATCCCAAGATGACTTCAAATTGGACAGATTTGATGGGAAGCACGCTGTAGATAAGTTCATTCTCACTTGCCTTTGTCTCGTCTTGGCTGGCAAGCAGGCTGCTGCTGGGATTTAAAACCACTCTGCCTTCCTTCTTCGGGTAATCTGGATTTTCCAGAAGAAAGTTACAAAGTCTGAAAAGATAAATACAATTACTTCAGGTTCTGGGAGCTCAGGCTCATTCCTCCCTTGTCAAATTTTTTGCATCCTCTAATTAAAAGGCTGGGCAGGCAAGTCACAGCTTGCCCTGCAAGAACCAATAGAGGTCTCAGACTAGAGCGAACGGAAAATAAATGACTGAGAATTAACAATGATGAGCTGCGTGACTGCAGAAGGAAAAGCAAATAGATGTCTTTCAACAATTGCATTTACTTAAGAGGAGCTTGTATGGGTGAGCTATTAACCAACCCAAATCTCTCCATGCCAGGAGGGAACAACCAGGCTTACTTCCCACTCACATCCACGGCTAAAACCACGTAAAGAGATACTTCCTTGGGCTACCTACCTCTGATCTTTCACAACTAAGAGTCAAGGTGTGCTAACATTGTGCTACTGTGAAATTAATCTTGTGAGGACTACACAGGAACAATCACAGCAGAGCAGCATTAATTGTAACAGCTGACATCTACTGTGGCTAATACAAAACCAGCTATGGAAAGACAAGCACACAAACCCCCATAAAAAACTGTGACAGGTTGATGTCTTCCTGGTCAGAAGATTACTGCTTCAAATTTGAATTAGAGCCTCCAGCCTCTATCTACTTTCACAATGCAGCAGAGGCAGAAACATGTTTAACACTGTTTACTTAAGATGTGTACTCTGAACACAGGTTTCATTGTAATAAAGCTTGAAATCATACTGCCATTGTCCAACTCATGCTGAAAACTGTTCTAGTGGGAAAAAGCACTTAGAAAAATCACTAAAAAATACTTGGAAAATTACATACTAGACTAAATGCAGCATGCCTGAGGTCCTATTGCAAGCAGTCATAACTGTGTCAGGTAGCTCAGCTGAGCATTTCAGCTTCGAAAAGACTGCAGCAAGTAGTTTCAGAATACCCCACTAATACCTCAGAGGCCCTTTTGAAGGGTACGCTTGCTGTGGGCGATCTGAACCTGCCTTTCAGAGCTTATTCTCAACTGTCACCAACCAGCTGTGCTCGACTGGTCGAGGAACAGAAGCTGTTCCTCAGTTTCCCCAGCTATAGAACAATAACCTCCTGAAAGGAGCTATGAGGAGCAATTAACGTTTGTGAAACTTTTTGAATGAGAAGGTGCTAGGTTGCAGCACAGACATAATTGCTGCTAATTTACATTCCTGATGTCAGAAATCAGTCCCTAATTAAGAAATCTGAACTGGCTTGCAGCATTAACCCGCTATCAAGGCGTGATTACTTTAGCCCTGCTTTCACATTCAAAGCAGAGGCATTTCTTTTTGTTTAATCAGGTATTGACATACTGAGCCAGAAGCTTTTGACTGAGCGTGAATGCTTCTGCATACAAAAGCTGAATAGATGATACCCTGCTAAGAGGAGCTCTCACATCTTATCTTTCACATGGGTTCAAAGTTTTAAGACTATCATTTTGGAAAACAACAAAATATCTCGGCGCCCGAGCATTTAATAGCTCCCCCTTTTGTCAAGGACAACTATTCTAATCCGACAAAACAGAAACTTCAAGGAGCTCCGAGCACTGCAGCTCAAACGCAAGGGTTTCAGCTGTGGCACAGCCGGAGCACATCTGAACCGTTCTGCACGTTGCCATCTCAATGCTCGGGATTTTCGGAGATGTTAACCTTCGGTGTCTGACAATTAGTTAAGTGGGCCCCAGCAAGCAACGCACGCACACTTGTGGCACCGTTCATTAATATCTGCACCACAGGACACAGAGGCAGTTAAAAGCCTCATCCCTGCCCCAACCCAGCCACCCTTAGTTATTATATTTCAAGCCTGATTCAGCTTGACACACCGTGGAGATCAAAGAGACCCCGCCAGCCTGGCTGACCAGTGCTTTGACCCGTTTTGTGCGAATACAAAAAGACGCAGTGACAATTCAAAAGATAGTTTGGTTAAAGGAATAAAAATATGGAGGAGAAATCTTTATCATCCAGTAAGTCCGTAATGCACCACTGAGCAGGCACTGTAGATGGCCTGCGGGGAAGCCTGTAAGCACCTTTTCATCTCCCTGGCTCTGTGGCACACAATAGGAGAGAAGAGATTTCGGGAGCAGAGAGGGAAGGAACACATTAAGACTATTACAGAAGCTGATACTGGGATTTACTTCTACCAGGCTTCACTAAGTCCCTGCAGGATACAATAACGAGGTTTTCGCACAATCCGTGCGAGGGTGCTGCAGCTAGACACAGCTGCAATGGCCTGATCGCCCCGAGGAACGGGTTGCTGCCCTACCTACCGTCCTCATTTCCAACATAACCAACTGCTCTGAGGCACAGGTACGCAGGGCAGGCACCTGAAAGCTTTTCCTGTGTTGAACATGTCATTGCTGCAGGGAAAGCACTTTGAGAAGATGAGGATAGTTATAACTAGATCATTTTCCACTCAAGAAGTCCTTCTTGAAAGGCACAGCTTCACTACACAGGTAAAGGTAGTAGAATAGGAAATCTAAGGGTGATCCCCGTCTATTATTTTATATATTAGGCTTAGTTCCTTGCCAGTTACCTTATTTATGCTCCAATAAGTAACTGCAAGCCTCACACGCTTGAATACTGCTTAATTAGCGCCTTAGTTGACTGTAAAGGGCACAGGATTCATACGAGATAAAATGAAACCTCTGGCAACCAACACCTATTCCTCATTCTTGTATCCCGCAATAACTAGTTTCAACATGTTCAAGATAGTGACAGCTGCAGAGAGAAAGAGAGAGGGGCCACCCAGCATCAGACCCAAGTCAGATGTAATTTACTTCAAACCACTCTCCCCTCAGTGCTGGCTGGTGCCAACACCCACAACCTTTCATTCTTCAGCTGCACAAGCTTTACCCAAAAGAGAAGGGTGATGATGCAACTTATCAACAAAGATTGATGACTTTTTTTTTATTCTTTTGATTCTGAAGTGAACTCCCAAAAATATCAAATATGATTCTTAACGCTAAGGAATCCTTGAGCTGCTAGTACAATTGGGAAAGCAACAGTACTCAGGATGATTTTCCATTGCTTTTACTTCCCTTCTTGGCTCAGATTTCTGCTCAATGTGACCAAAAGCTATTCATTAAAAGACATCTATAGCCAATCCTGCTAGCCCTTAACTGTGTTTTATCTGCAAAAGGTGGTTTGAGAGGAACTCAAATAGCACCACTGCCATTCAATCAAGTAAATGGGATAAAAATCAACAGCATGACATCAAATGAGCAAGTCCAAAACAGTGTCAGCTTTACCCAGAAAAGGGCAGGAAGAGGTGGAAAATTATTTTCCACAATTCAAAATTCACCAATTCACCTTTGAATTACGTTTTATAGAGGCTACCTCAACACCTACCCTTGACACTAGTCTTTAACAAGCCTAGTAACAGTTAAGAGGAAATGATATGTAATAGTCTTAAATAATCAAAGAACTAGTAACAGAGAATTTGCAAATTATCTTAAAAGCAGAGAAGCTACAACACGATGTCAGAAAGAAAATTTCTATTAGAACAGGGGGAAAACAACAAAAAAAATCCATGCTCTTTGGTACTGCCAGCATAGTGCTGACTCCCAGCCTGGATATGCTCAAAGCATTATTAGCAGGAAGGAAAATGGCAGCGTGACTGCAGCCAACCTGTTTTATGGTACACTCTGGCTCTTAGCTTTATACTTACACATTTAAGTCATAGCAGTTCTTGACATTGATCAACTCTTCAATATATTCTTTCTTCACATCTGGGAACCTTGCTTCCTGCAGTAGGAATAGTTGAAGGTTATACAGGCATTAGAGGAGCAGTGTGGTACAACCTAGCAACAGCACCAAATGCAGAAATACATATGTAATTATCTAACATGCTCCTGAGACAGGGGCTAAAATGGCTTCTAAGAGACACTTTCTACCCATCCAGCCTGGATACTGCAAGTCGCTGGCTTTCCTCGCTCCACAGGATGAATACCAACAGCTCTTTCTCGCAAGAAAAATAGGAGCAGTGACATGAGTAGTCATGAGCAGCTGGCCTAACAAGTGATTCAGGGTGGAAAGAGGAGAGGCGCATAGGATCTACACCACAAGCAAAACTAATATTTACCTTTAGATAGAAGATTAAGGACTTCCAGGTTGTGTGCTGAAATACAACATTCCAAAGCAAGAGGGGGGAAAAAAAAAAACACTGCATATACCCACTCAAAGCACCCAGACACACTAGCAATGAGATCAGAGAAGACAAACTTTTACTTGCATTTCTGTGAAAACCCTACTACCACTAGCTACATAGCCAAGAGCACCCTTTACTGCTCTCTCTCATTGGGTTTTCATACAGGCATTGGAATTGGTTGTACCATATAGTATTTTGCTTTGCAAGACTGAGCTGGTCAAAAAAACCCTGACAGCGCAGGAGTATCTACTTGCTTTAACAGGTGGACAAGTCAGTGACTAACAAGGTTTGACTCTGAAAGAAGTTAATTTTTGTTGAAGTGCTACTTGGAGAATAACAACAACATTTTCTCAACCCTGTTTTTTCCAAATAGGATCAGATAAGGGATAAGGGAGAAAGAACTTGGCAGGGGGAAGAAGGGATTGGTTCAGATACAGTGAGATGTATCTGTTTGAAAAACTCGTCTGAAAATAACACATGCATTGAAGGCCAGCAACCCTGGGAACACTTACTGTCTCTCTGATGAGCAGCGCAGTGAGGTCTTGGTCCTGCCCAGCAGCCCCCTGTTCTGGCACATCACTAGAACCGAGTTCGTGCGAGCCCTGTGCCGGGAACGCTGGGCCTGGCTGCTCGTTGTCTATTGCTGCCTGCTGCCCCCTCGGCTCTTCTGGTGGGTGTGCTGGCTGGGGCGAAGCGGGACCGGGAATCCCATCCTGCTGCGGCTCAGGTCTGGGGAAAGCCGGCCCAGGAGCCTCCTCTCCAGACGCCCTCGAAGATCCTGATTCTGCTTCAGGCTGCCCTTGCGGAGGAGCACAACCATTTACGACGGCACGTGGCTCCCCTTCTGAGGGCTGGAAGTGATCCAGCCGGCTGTTCTCCCGGAGCTCCTGCTCCATGCTGGGTGCAGCAACTGTTCCTTCAACGTTTTGCGAGAGCTCTGGCTTCAAGTCCTCTCCTTGCCTGCCCTGGGCTTCTACCTTTTCCTCCTCTTGTGGTGGCAAGTCTGCTTTCTCCAGATTAATGATTTCCTTGTCAACAACAACCTGCGGACTCATCTTTACTGCTGGAAGCAAACTTGGGCCAGGCTCCAGGTTACTCGTAAGTTCAAACCTGGGGCCATTCTGTTCAGACGGCCCGGGCTGCTGCAAGGCAAAGTTCACATTCTCATCCCTGCTTGGTCCAGCGCTGCTCTCCACCACATAATCATACGGGTCTTTCTGGCAGAGCAGAGCTGACATCTCATCTTGCAGATACGTGCCCCTCAAGGGCCCTACATCACTTCTGGATCCTCCTTCTCCCACAGTGTTTGCACCCTGCCATTGAGCGGCAGGTCTGATGACATTGGGACGCACAAGCTGCTGATGCTTTGGGGTCTAAAAAGAAGACAGACAAGAATAAGTAGGAGTTTTCTACTCGTCAGAATCCTTCCTCCAGGTGGTCTTTTGCACCTAATCAAATTTCTGATGGGAAAGACATGAAAAGTCCATTTTAGCAAGGAACATAAGGCATAAAACTGCAACCCAGATACCTTTGTTTCACCGGACAGCATCCTCAGTCTGTCCCCAGGTGCTAAGAGTACATTTGTGATGAGAGAACATTTAGCAGAACTGGGAATGCACAGGACTTTCACACTGGAATAACTCCCGAGCTTCACCCCCAGTCTCCATTACACTCCCAGTAAGAGAGTCTGGAAATTAGGAGCTAACTGATTATTTGCATCTCAGCAAATTCATTCATTTTAACAGGCAGCAAGAACCAAAGCTCAAAATGTTAATCTCTGGCCCTGCTTCTGCCAAGCTAAGGCTGCTGAATGCAAGTAGCGTTTGAATACTCTCCGACACTGTTTTCAAGTAAGAAACAGAAAAGTTATCTTTACAACCCATTTTCTCAATAACTCTGGTTATTTTAACAGAAAAGTAGAATATATTCTTAATATAGCTTAAATTTGAAATTAGACAAAGTAATAAAGTTAAGCTAATGCCTTTGGCCCTCCTCTGTGTGACTGCCTGTACCAGTAAATTTACCAAGTAGGCTGGCTTCGTAAAACTGCAAAAATTCAGGTGCCTGCAACAGCCCAACAAGAATCTAGCGTTCTGAACACTGGAACAGGCTTCCTCGAGAGGTGCTTGATGCCCCATGCCCGTCAGTATTCAGGAGGCGTTTGGATAATGCCCTCAATATAATGCTTTCACTTTTGGTTAGCCCTGAAGTAGTTATGTCTGGACTAGATTATCTTTGAAGGTCCCTTCCAACTGAACTATTCTAAATAGCAGAGATATAAAGCGCACAAGGTTAAACAAGGCAGGTTTTGAACACCTGCATTCTAAAGAACAAGTCCTTTTTTTCTGGATTAAGATAGATAAAGAAGGCTCTAGCTTCCGTAAAGTTAAGCATAACTTTACGATACAGCTAACAATCTATTTCTCCCTGCCTGTGCCCAGAATACAACTAAACACGTAAACCCAGCAAAATGCCATCATTTCAACGCTCATTTAAGACACCCTAAGTAGATCACTGCAACTGGGCAGGACTCTCAAAGGAACGCATCAGATACTTGCGCAGGAGGTGGTTATAAAGGCCATGAATAAAGCAGCAATGCATACAAGAATGAAAAATTACCTCTGCCAAGATAACCACATCATCATCATCTTCCTCATGCTGCTGTTCTGCTGGCGTTTCCAACAGCAAAGGCAATTCTTCATCCGAGGAATCAGATATCGTGATAAGACCGTCATCCCTGCGGTTTATCCAGTCTGCAGTAAAGTAAGTACAGTTAGCTGCTTGCAAATGACAGAGCACGAGTGCTGGGACACGTGAAAAAGCCATCTTCACATTTCCATTGCAGCAACAGGGAAGAAGCGCTCAAAGGTCCCTGGTTCCTCCGCGACGTACTGCCACAGCCACTCCTACGCCCCTCAGCCTTCTGAGCAAAAACCTTGCACCAACTACAGCTCGAGAGACCACAACGGCATGTGCATGAAGTGGTCCTGCAGAGGATCTTCTGTCCCAGAAGTGAGCATGAGTCAAGCTGCTGCAAAAATGATTCTGAATAACTCACGTAGACTACTTCCTAATTTTTGGAGAGAAAGCCTGAATCTCAGGTACCGTGCATTTTCTTTTATTGATGCACAGTATGTTCTAGAGGACAGATACGGCTCCATGTGCGATGCGGTGTCTTCTGAAAGAGAGTGACTTCGCGGGAGCACCTCATACCAGCCTGAGATAGGGCCCCTGACTGTGAGTGCAGATGATACCCTGCTATTGGATGACAACCCTCAAGGTTTGTCAAGAGGGAAATAAAGATGTTACTGAGCAAAGCTGCTGGAACTTGGGAGATACATGCCAGCCAGAAGCAGAGGGTTTCTGTACTACAGCAACAGCACACCATCACACTTTCCCTAGGATTTAACACAACAATTTGGTTTACACTTCTGTAACTCTGCAGCAAACCAGCACACAACCACTTCACTCAAGAGCTTAAAGCATCCACCAAATTTGAGCATTTATCTACCTATTTATCTACCCTTCAGACACACAGTAAGCGTCATTTTGAGTTCCACTCGAAGGAATGGGTGACAGTGCATACAGCCCTATTAGGAACCGAATGAGGTTCTTAAGAAGGTGGAACATCACAAGCCCCTGAGACCTGCTGAAATACCTCTGCGTGGCTTGGGTGTTCCCAAGAAGTTAGCAATCTACCTTAAGGCAGTACAACACCAGAAAGACAGGAGCCAAATATTTCACGTCAGCGTAAAATGAGAGGCTTTGTGGCTACCTACAGAAAATTAAATAAAACAGAGCGATGTATCACATGGCAGAACAGACCACTAGCAGCTTCCTGTTAACATCACCCCTGCAAGTTTAATGGCTATTATTCCCAGCGCTTGTAAGCAGAGCTGTACAGAGATAGCTTCGGAAATACACACAAATCAATACTCACCTTTCCCTCTGTGACTACGGAAGCTGTTTAAGTGAATTACTTCTTCATTTCCGCCTCTCTCTGCCATTTTAAACAGCAGCTCCCAGAAGTGTCAAGGCCCAGGCATGGCAGTCAGGCTAGAACGAGGAACTAGAAAACAAAATAATAAGAGTAAGGCAAACACGGTGGCACCCTAGGCTTTCCCTGCTAGATCCCTTCTGGGATTCTTGTGGCTCTCCCGGCAAGACTCTTAGGAGATATTTTCCATGCCCGAAGGGAGGCACGTCTCAGGTCCTCTTCTGAGGGTTAAGACAGCAAGACCACCGAGCATAATCTGTCCTGAGAAGCCCCCCGGAGGAGAACTCGGAGGCGCTCACAGCTCTGCGATCACAGGAAGAAGGGAGAGGTGCTTCTGCCCAGCCAGCCTCAGCCCCGGTGTTCGTGCTCAGGGCTGTTTTCCTGTTTCCAAGAAGTCAAAACCCCACAGTGGCGTTTCTGCCACCACCTACCGGTACGAGGAGCAAAAGCCACTTGCCTGAGCTGCCCCAGGACGCCGGCGCCACCTCTGCCACCCGTGACAGCCACCCACAACCACCCCTTACCGCACACAGCGATGGGACGGGTGCCACGCCGCCAGCTGAAGGATCGCCAACATTGAGGTCCTATCGGCCAGACCTGGGGGTTTGGTGCAAATCCCAGGATATTCCACCTGCTCCCCAACCACAGAGACCCAACGGGGCTCAAGTTCCTTCACGGGACAGCTTCTGGGACTGTTCTGCCACCCGACCTGTTCCCAGATAGGCACCATGCGCCGGCAGAAGGCTCCGCGGCAGGATTAGACCTGAGGAATCATCACAACCTCAACACTTGGTTTCCATTTTATGCCCTGCCAGCCTACAGCTGCCAGCTCCCTCTATCACACAACAGCTAAGTACACGGGAACTGTGAGCAGTTTGATCACTGCAACGAGAAAGGTCTTTTTATTGGGAAATATTTGCCTTATTGTTAGAGCACAGAGGCGTCTGCATTATTCACCAGTGCATAAGTTGAAAGAAAATGGTGCTCTGCTACAAAATCCTGTCTGCTTGCACACAAGAGCAGTACAAATTCCTCCTCAATAATTCTACTTAACCTTCTCTGCAGGGAACGCGATTTGCAGCTAGCACAGCAGATGAAGAAATCTGTTCAGATGTACTCTATTAACTTAAACGTATATATCCCCTACACACACCAGGAACTACTCATCACCATCCTCAAAATATTTTAATACAGTGTAAAATCGTAAAAATAAAAATGCATAATCATACAAAAGCATCCGTTAAAAAGGCCAAAGCTCGCTGCAAGGCAGGGCTGAGACCTGCCCATCTTCCGGGTGGGAACCCACACGTCTCCAGCACTACAGCACGCACAGACACAGTCCCAAAGCCTCACACCTATAGGTAATAAGGTAAACGAGCAAGGAAGCAGTGTATTCATATTTGTAGGGCAGGACTATTGCTTAGCACACACAAAGGGTGCCAGCAGCACGGTTCAGTGCCTGAAGCAACCTTCCCTGGAGGGCACCTCCACCCTAACAGCTTTCATGGCTTGGACAGGAACGGCCACGGCTCAGCCGGTCCCAACCCTGCTGATGTCCTGCTCTGGGTGGGACGTTGGACTGGGTCTCTTCCAACCAGCATCGCTACAAACATGCGGCTAGCCCTACATCTGAGCCCTGAAACTTCAGCAGCATGCCTTGTTTCCAGCGAGCAGCCCCAAGAACGCCATGGGCATATCGATGCCTTGAAAACCCTTCAAAAACCAAGGTTTGGGGGTTGTTTCCACAAGGCTCTTCAGCTTCTCCCTTATTACAAGCGAGGTTACTCAGAATAGTACTTGGTTGCCAGAACAGCATGAAAGTGCTGCCCTCCCTCCCTGCAGACAGGTGCTGGAGTGGCAGCTCAGGGGCTGGCTAATTGCGAGCATCCTTGGTGAAAACACCGTCCTTTTTAAAAGGGCACATCCACGTTATTATCGTTCCATTTTCCCTGGTACTTGTGACTAGCCACCACCCAGCCTCGCATGGCGTTTTCCCTTCCGTAGCCCTCCAAGCACTTGAGAAAACAAGATCAATATTGTGCCTGCCGTTTAAGAGATGGAGAAATGGAAGCGCTGAAAGGCACAGCGCGGCCAAGGCCACGAAGCGGGGCTAGAAGCGGAGCCAGGAATAGCAACCCAGGCTCTTCAGATCCAGGCGGGTGTACCCACGCCAACCATTTCCCCCAGCTGGTCCCACAAAATGCTCCTTGCAGCAGTCAACAGGCCCTGCAGGGCCAGCAGTGCCTCACCCCAGCTGCCTCCACCCCGCCTCGAGCTCGACGAAGCAACGGCTCGGCAGGCAAGAGCCAACACTCAACCCAACAGATGACAAAGGACGGCTCCGAGACTGGTTGGGGAGGGGCGAGCCTGGTCGTGAACGCCACAAATCAGCCCTTGCAGCCTCAGACGGTGCAGACAGAGGCTAGACAGGTGTCTGCTCGGATCTGCTCTGAGCAAAGCTCAGCGGCTGGGATAGTTTTCCCCTGCAGGGCCGTGCGATGCGTTAGCAGAGTTCTGGATGTGTGGGCTGGCCAGCACCACAAACGCTCGGCACAGTCAGTAAAAACATCTCCCAGACAGCTCCACCGGTGCTTTGTCCGCAGCTGTCCGCATCCAGCCGAAGGCAATGCTCTCCCCAGGAAGCTCCAGTTACCTGGAGAGGAATTTGCACGTCAAGAAAGAGGCCCAGAAAGAGTTCGGGATAACAGACTGCTGCCCCCCGTACAAGAGAAGGGTGCTCGCACATCCCTGAGAGGCTCACTGAAGAGCGTTAGCCATAATATACAGCCAAAGCAACATAAAAAATAAAATAAAGGCCAAGCCTGGGAAGAGCTGGCTACGTACCACTTCTCTCTTTCAAAACAGACTGCATAAAAACCCGGGCAGCTTAATAAAGCTCTGCTTGGAGGGTAGAAAGCAAGGTTCCACCAAGCTAGCAGTTAATTTTGTCAACAGAGGACTCACGCTTAAACAAATATCTATAAGCACGGGCCAGTTCCATCTAGCGGCACGAATAAGAAGTTTAGTCATGTTTATAGCACTAGGCTGCCAAGAACGTGAAGTAACAAGATCAAAGCCACCCCAGGGTCTTGCCCTACATAAACAACACAATAAAAAGCAAGAGAGGCAGATGGAAAGAAGCTACCCACACTACCTCGGTGATTTTCATGCCTATTTATAGGTACAGAATAAGGCCACCTGTACGTGAGCTCTGACAAAGCCATCAGCTTCTTCGCGATGCAGTCTAGGACCGAATGCAAGAACTATGTTAAATGAATGCGACCTGACAGCCGCACACAAGCTGGGTTTCCTTCCTAAAACCTCCCACCGGCACTGCAGCACACCAAACTACAGAGATTCAAGCCCCAAATCCAGTAACGGGACGACGCAGAACTCGTATCGTGACTTGGAGGTCACCTGCTGACGGCACGATACAGCACCAGGCTGGAGATGCGGCGTACCGAATCGCCCCTCTGCTTCCCAAACCACTCCACGTCCTCGGGACTCCACACACCCGAGGTATTTCACTGCGCAGGAAATCAAATGCCCTCTACTAAGGTTTTTTCCTACAGAAGCTTGAGAGGGAAAAACAGCATTAATGGAACAGCTACTGGAAAAATCGGAGACCGTCGGGGACTTACGGGTAACCCTGCTCTGAACGGAGCAGGTCTCGGGCTGCCTGTTCGCACCCATTTCCAAGCTAACCACACACGCACAAACCTACAAACCCCACAGCCGCCGGCTCCAAGCTGGCAAACGTGCTGCCAGTAGGTGAAGCAGGCCCCAGGTGCACGCAGCTTGCTTACACGTGAATTCCCAAACCCGCTCCAAATCCCCGCGACTACCACGTTACGTATTTTTAGCCTGACCTAAAAATAGCAGGCGTCGGTGCTGTGCATACGTTTAAAGTCCCGGCACACGCAGAAGTTTCCGGCTGGCAGGAATTGGAGCAGCACTCAAACGCGCTCCCTCCGTCTCCCGTTTGTGCTGTGACAAGCATCCTCAGATGGGGCCGGGATTTCAAGCCACAGTCGAGGGGAGAAACACTACAGTGTAGTTTTTCCGACTTACAGCATTTAAAATCTCGAACTCCCGCATCCCCAGGATGGGACTAAGCACAAAGTGCTCTCTTCTGGCTCTAGCTCAAGGCAACAGGAGCAGACAGAAAGCACTGCAGGGGAGGCTGGAACCGAAATCCCAACCAAACGGGGGGAAAAAAAAAAAAGAGCATCATGGAAGAGATGTCAGCAGCATCGAGTCACTGTGTGTTGTAGCCTCTCCCCCCGCACAGCACCGCCGCTGCTGCTCACCTACGTTGACAGCAGAGCCTCAGTTCCCACCTTCTGCCTGCAGGCAGCACACGTGTCTCCTGGTAGCCTACGAGCAAGGTGAATTTCTGCCTCGTTTCAAGCTGCTAAGACAAAGAGAAGCTACTTAAATAATGCATTGCTCGTGACAGCCAGCGAAATGCAAAGCTAGGACTGAACCCTTAAAAAGAAATAACAAAAACACGAAACACACCAGAAGCGAAACGAAGCAGCCCAACCTCCTGTCAAGCGTCGCAGCGAAACATTTCGAAGGGCTCACAGTTCGCTGGGGGCTGCTCCTCCTCACAGTCACGTAGGAAAGCAGGGGGAGCTCGAGTGGTTGATCACGTTAAGCAGCCTCATCCCCACCGAAAATTAGAAATCCCCCGATAAGGAACGCTGTGCACAAAAAGCCCTTTTGCTGTGCGACCTCCGCCGCATCACAGCTTGCGAAAGAATAAAGCCAGAGGTGCAGACGTGTGCCTGCGGCACGGTTTCCCTTGAATGGGAACACCGCAATGGAAGCGTTGGTGGCAGCCCAAAGGCCTTGTCCCTGTCCCCCTGCAGACAGGGATGCTCAGGCAGCGACCGGAGGACCACCGGGTCCCAGCAGCAGCTCTGGTGCTGCCCGGAGCTGCAGGAGTCTCACCAAAACTCCTCCTGGGAGCATAGGAAGGGCTTTTCCTTACAGCAAATCGTGAGACAACCAACACCAGAACCGGTGCTCTGCAGCCAGCAAAGCAGAACTGATCGCTCGCCTCCCTGCAGGCGCAAGGCAGCCCACAGGCGCGCCGCTCAGAAAACACCTCCCGGAACAGCAGGGCCTGTTTCTGCAGCCACGCCAGCCTCGTAAGCGACTTCAGAAGCAGCGCTCCAGGCCGGAATGTCATTAAGGTGGACGAGAGGGACAGGCAGCCCTCGAGCTCCTCTGCCAGTAATCACAACTTCCAGCGATCTCTTGCAAGTTCTCAACTCCTCGCCCTCTCTTACCGAGGAATAAAGGAGCGCTGTGAAACACACATCAAAGCCAGCCGTGCCCTTTTCACCAAGCATACCATTGATGCAAGCTCCTTTGATATCTGCAGAGCGCTTCGTTATCACTTCGCTGACAAAAAGCAAACCACGAGCACGCTAGCACGGGGCTGCCCAGCTTTCCTAGAGCCTGCTCGTGGCTGGAACAAGGCCAGAAGCGTGGCACTGCAGGGATCCGAACGCTGCTCCGTTTTTCGGTCACTTCTCAGTCCGTGGTGTCACCAAGACCAGGCTGTAAGACATTCGGACAAGCGAGGTTAAGGATCAGCAAGGTATGAGCTGCTTTCAGCTGTCAGTGCTCCAGAGAAGCGGTCAGCCTACAGCCAGCAAGAGGGCACGCTTTGGGATGACTTGGGCACAAATCGCTGGAGTATTCCTTTTTTTTTTTTTTATGACTTCCAGGAAACATTTTGTACAGCACAAGGCTTCTGAACAACCTCATCTATGTTTGGCATTTCATCAAGGTGCGAGCATCGTTCAACTGTAATTCCTGAAAGTGCCCGACCTCCGTTTTTGGTGCAGCGATTCGCACCAAGTACAAGAGGAAAGAAACCTGTCCACGTTTCCCACCTGTTTTAAAGCACCGTTCTGTTCTGATTTTGTGGTCTCGGGGCGGGGATGAACGGAAGGGCGCGTGAAGCCACGTGATCTGCAGTTCTGCCGCTTCCAGAGCGACTTTCACTTCTAGTTTTTTGGGTTTTTTTGCCCTGAACTCACGTGTACCCCAACCAAAGGTGGGTGAGGGCTCTTCCCTCCGAGCAGCACCGTTATTAAGCCACTGATGTCCGTCTCCGCGGTCTACCAGGTGCTCCACGTACCTGCCAGTGCCCTGCCTGATGTTAATTGCAGCTGCCTTCTCTTCCCTATCGGCCCAGAGGCCAGGCAGAACAGAACAAAAGAAGTGACCTGCGTGCCCCAGGATACACACGAGAGTGCTTCTCCGTCACTTACACTTCACAGAGCTCTCCAGGAGAAGGGAGACCGCGTTT
The DNA here is from genome assembly GCF_013377495.2 of Cygnus atratus. Lineage (NCBI taxonomy): Eukaryota > Metazoa > Chordata > Aves > Anseriformes > Anatidae > Cygnus > Cygnus atratus. Next base: position 3,877,277 of record NC_066376.1, on the reverse strand, counting down.
CCTCTCCAATTCCTTAGTGGTTTTTTTTTTTTCCTTTTTTCTTTCCTTTTTTTAAGGAAGCCCAAATGTCACTTCCAAATGGTAGAGGAGAACAAAGAAAACGAAGGGCAACCTTTTAAGCAGTTATTCAACAAGGCGCGTGCACATCTTCGGGTTACCATCTCAGCCCAGATTTTTATCGGAGAGGAAACGGGGAAACAAAGGAGTTTGAGGCTGCTGGTTACAGCCGCCGAACGGGCTACAGCACTGCTGCTCCTGCAGACAGCAACAGCAGCACGCTCGGATGTTTGCAGGGGGCACTGAGAGCAGGAGACGGGCTGCCCACAGCCTGCAAACCGCTACTGAAAGCGGCGGCGAGGGATTAACTAGCCCAGAGCAAAGAGGGGTCAGAGGACGAACTAGCCCGGAGTCAGGTTTAGTTGCGGTGACAGCCAGAGGGCTTTAAAACCGTGAACCGTCAAGCGCGTCACGCTGGCATCCTAGATGCTAAGCTGCTACCCAGCAGGCCTGCTCCAGACACAACGAGCTGAGCTGGGTTTGGGAGGCTGGGATCCAGCAAAACCAAAATGCACCAGCAGCAAACACGGAAAGGATGAGGGGATCCTTCTTTGTATTGTTTCAAACCGTGAGCTGAGCCTCTCACGTGGAATTCTGCGTTCAGGGCTGGGGGAAGCCTGCGAAGCACGCCTCACCTCGTTTCACAGCGCTGCTGACGGTAAAAGCTGAGACTTGACCTGGAGGCGGCACAGAAGGGGAAGAAAAACCACTCGCTGCAGTAGCCCACCTTAGCAAAAAGGAACAAAGGTTTCTGTGTCAGCCCGCGCGGTTCTTTTAGAAGTAGTGGCTTCAAAGTTCGCCCCCAACCGTTCTTCTGTAGCGTGCAGGTGCCAAACGTCCCAGAATTAGGGACTTCCGCACAGAACGCCTTCCCAGGTCACGTTCCATTTATTGCAGCCCTTTTATTTGGGAGGCACGTCAAGCATCTGCTCTCGCCATAACTCCACAGTCACTGGTGGCGGCCAGAAGCCGCGCCGGCACGTTAAGAAGCGTCTCACTGCAATACCTGCCTTAGACAGCCCCATTCCCACTCCATCGCTTGTCACCTCCTTTTGCGCTGAGCTGCGCCAGGAGCTGGTAGAGCTTTAACAAGAGAAAGCCCTGGAAAACTTTGCAGGGCTCGGATGTGACACCGTCTCTCTTCACGCGTCTGCCGTGGCGTAACTGGGAGAACAGAAAGAAGATGCTAAAATAAGCTGCAAGCAGGGGGGGGGAGGATCTTAAACGGCAGCCTGAGAGCTGAGACACGGCACGAGCCCAGAGCCAAGGGGCGTCAGACGAGGCGTGCTCCTCGCCCAGGATCAGGCCCCGCTTCGGAAGATGCTGAGCACCTTCGGCTGCCCCGCGCGAAGGCTTTGCTTTGTGAGAACTGACGACAGCAAAACCAGCCCATGGCCAGGCCTAGAGCTGCTCCACAGCCAGCGTTCTTCTTTTCCGAGGCTACTACAGCTCACCAGGACAGACTGAATTACCAACTGACCAGCTAAGAAGCCAGGAAAGAAGCACTGCGCAGTAGTTCTCCGGCTCCACGCTCACGCAGATCCAGGAGGCCACAAAGGACCTAATCCCAGCCCGAAGGAAACGAATACCTTGCACGTGCAAGATTAAGAGAACCACGACAGCTAAGAGATTGCCCAGACCGAAGTCAGAGCGTTCGCTAAGGACACGACTGCTTCCAGGCCGCAGATCCGCGTGCCTATCCCTTAGTCATCGCGGTCGAAGCGTCCAACGCTGCTGAAGCCTTCACGGAGCAGAAGGAATTCTTTTCCTGGGTGTTGCAACAGTACAGCATCGAGCAGATTATCGAAGCAGCTGGGACGGAGGGTCAGGAAAAGCGACCACAAACTGCTGAACAAACCAGACGACGCGAAGGCTCTGGAGGTGTGCCCCAGGCACTGCGAGCTGGCCCGTGCCGGTCGAGGCCGATCCCGGGGCACCTCCCAGTTTATACACAATGAAGCCTGCTCCGCGGCAACGGGATTCTGGTTTAACACTACAGAGAGGGGACGCGAGCTGTTTTTGCTAGCCAAGTTGCTGCTAAAAGGATCCTGCCAGCCCTGTTCATCTGCGGCTGGAAATCCCAGCAGCAGGGGAGGCGCGAAACGCCCCGCGGTGCTGGTTTCCTGCAGAAAGAGCTGCTTTTCCTGCCTCCCCGTTACGCCGCTGCTGTCAGCTTCCTCAAATCGGTTTAGAGCGCGGCACAGCAGCAGGGAGAGAAGGGAAGCCTCCCGGGCAGCACCACCGCTGCCATTTCCTCCTCCCCCCATCTCCCTGTAACACGTTGAGCCCCCAACATTTCCTACCTGCCCCTGGTAGGTGGGCAGGAGGCTCCTTCGACCGGTGGCCTGCGGGTACCTCCAGGCAAAACCGACCCGCGGCAAGCAGCAGGGAGAGGGTGCCGTGCGTTTCTGTATTTGGTGGAGGGGGCATCACGTCTTGGGGGTATTTGGAAGCAGCAGCGTAAACGTGTTCCTAACGCTGGCTTCGCAAAGGCTGCACGACGCCAGCCGCTGCCTTCAGCCGAGGAGCAGCAGGAGCAGCGCCCACAGCCCGGCAGGAGCGCGTCAGCACCAACGCAGCCGCGCGGGACCCGTGCACGAGGCGTGCTTCACACAAACGACGCTACCTGAGGCCGTCGTGCACCCGGGTATTCCGCACGGCTCCGAGCTAGCACGAATCCTGACGGCCTTACCGCGCAGCGTTACCACGCGACGCCTCCGCAGGTCCCGTCCCGGTGTTTGCCCACGTAACGCAAGCAGAGCTCGGCCTCCTCGCAGTGCTCGCCTCCGACGTCGCGCCCGTCCTGGGGAGCCAGCTGAAAACGTTTCAGGTCACCCTGACACCTACGGACGCTCCCAGGCTTATTTCGACTCACCGGCTTTGCCCCTGAAAACGACAGCCTCTAAAAGCCACCCCGCGGAAGCGACAAGAGCCCCGCGAAGCCGGCAGGAAGCCACGGTTCGTTTCCCTCTCCCCTGCCCAAGCGGCGTCGTCAGAGGGCTCCGGGAGCGAACGAGCAGACCGAGGCGGGCTCTGCCACCGCCCAGGAGCCACCCTCCCGACTCTCCCAGGCAGCCCGAGCTCTGCTCTCGGGGAGCACGGAGCCAGCGTGCCGGCTGTCAGCCGAGCACCTCGGTCAGAAACACCCAGAGACGGCGGCGTGACTCGGGGCAGCGTTTCCGTCCTCCCCTTGTTGAGATCTTTCCACAAGTCCCGAAACTTTTTCCCACTGAATCAGGCACTGCCAGCTCCCCCCGCGAGCGCAGGGACGGAACCGCAGCAGCGCTGCTGATCAGGAGCAAGGTGCCGGCCAGCAGCAGCGTTTCGCAGCCCCCAGGAATTAAGGTTCCTCGAGGACCGTTACGAATTTACGCCCACCACAAGCTCTTCAGCGCTGACCCACAGCAAACGCATGGCTCTTGAGACACTTCCAAAATAAACTCCAGGTCCTATAAAAGCGCCGCGAAGGCAGCCGAGAACACGATTAGCTCGGCTCAGCGAAACGTTCCTCGTTAGCTCCCATCTCAGGGCTTCGGCAAAGACCTTGTTCAAGCCACCAGGACACCGGGGAGGGCCTTTTTCTCTCCCTTCTCCCGCTCTCCTCACCCACCCCCCCCCGGATGTCCCAGAGCCAAGGACCCCATCCCAGTAACCCCCTTAAAACAAACCCACCTGACCTCTCATCAGGCAGACGCTGACACCGGCACGGGACTGGCTCTGTTTCAAACCCAGGAACCGGCCTGTGAGCACACCGATAAACTCGGCTCCTGGCTGCTCCTGGAAGATAGCCGGAGTCCCAAATAAGCCGTGTGTTTCCCCCACCGGGGAGAGATCCTACTAGGAGCAGCCGAAATGACACGTAGCAGCCCGCAGAGCCCATCAGGGCAGGTGGGACGCGGAGCTGTCGCTTTAGGGCACGCAGGCTCCTGAGACCGTTGGAGCCTCTCCTCTAAGCGGTTCACAACGGGGGCCCCCGTCTGAATCCATTTAAACGCAGGCTTTAAATATCTCCAGACCAAATCCACGCGCAGAACCCGAGCTGCTGCCTAGGAGAACGAGCGGCGCAGCTCTGACTGTCCCGAAAAGAATTCGGCCCCCGGCAAGCAGCGGCACCCGTCGCTGCGCCCAGCTGCCTGCGCCATTACGCGGCAAACCACGCACAATGCCTCGGAAAAAACAACAACAGAAGCCACCCATCCCAAATTAATGAATGGGATCTTCTTCCAGCAGGTACTAGGAACATCCAGAGGGCTCCGCTTCTCTCTCTCGCTCCGGTTTGAGCTGCTCAGGCTCAGTAAGCGGCTCCTGGCCCCCGGGACACGCTTCCTGCCTCCCTGCAGCTGCGCGCTCCACCTAGTTCCGCCACGGGACTTTTTAGCAATTTGCGTCCAATTTCAAAGCGCTGCGAGGGATCCTAGCTCGGGGGAGGCAGAGTTAGTTACAGGCTGGTGGCAGGAACGCCCACGGCATTCTCCGGCAGACAAAGCACCGGCCTACCGAGGAATTTGGAGTTCTGGGGGCAGCTTCTGAAACGCAAGCCCGGGCCCGGCTGCCAGCGCCCTGCTGGAAGCCAGAATTCACCTTGTCATCAGCAAAGCCTGCCCCAGCCGCTGCTCTGGGGACGGTTATTTGCATTTTGCCTCCTGCAGGTGCCCGAGAAGGATGCCTGCAGCCAGCCCGACAGGAAAGTGTCCTAGGAAGGAAGGAGGGAGGGAGGCGGAGGGCGGCCCGTTACCGAAACGCCGCGCTACGGGGCCGGGCGCCGCTGCAGATCTTCCTCAGGAAGCGGGGCTGAATCCCTTCCCAAGCCTCGGTATTCCAGGCACAAGCTCCTGTCAGGGTGATTGTTTATTAACGTCCAGTCACACTGCGCAGGCACCCAGCACATGAAATCTATTAAGATGTTTACAACAGCAAGAGGCAGCGGAATTTGCAAAGCACCAGCCCTAGAAACGAGAAACTCGGATCAGAGCTGCGAATCCTGCAGTTCCGTACCTAAAAAGCCGTCCCCACAAATCTGCTCGCCCCACAGAAAGCAGCCCCCCCCCCCCCCTACAGCTTGCACCGTGCATTCCTACAGCGCGGCACCCACGCAGCCAGGCGCCGAAAAACGCTCAAGACTCGTGTCTGCAGAGCGCTGGCTCTCAGACATCCCCCTCTCCCTCCGAACAGGTACCTGGGGGGTCAGAAAAAGGCTCCCGCTCCCCTCCGGAGGCAGCACAAGGTCACTCGGTGATGGGGCACGCAAAGCCTGGCCCAGCCACCTGCCCGCCTCCTGCCCCGCTACGGCTGGAAGCCTCCCCCAGCGGCTCCAGGGAAGAGTTCTGCTGCCTCCGTGGGTGCTAAGAAACAGGAACCGAGCGCCATGAGGCACAACAGAGGAGCGCCGCCTGCTCTTTTCGGCTATCCAGGCAACTAGCTGCTGCTTTTAGGACCACTGGCCGAAATAAAGCAAGAAAACCCGCCGTGCTGCGTGGCGGTCAGCGAGCTTCAAAAGGCACGGGAAGAGATGCTGTGAAAAGCAGACAGCTGAGCTACAGCCACCGAGCGTCGTGCCTCAGTAACGGACCCAGCGGTACACAGCGGCTTTTTTACTGTAAGGCACCAGGAGTCTCAGGCCAGCGGCTGAACCGCAATCCTTCAGGTAAGGACCGAACCTCGCCTGACAAGCGGCAAGGACGCGAAGAGCCACGTGGACGCTGGAACCCCTCCCTGGGAGCTCCGCTTCTGGTACAAGCGCCCTGCAACGCGATCCCACAGGAAGTCATTAGAAGACATTTGGAGACGACGCTCGCGGTCACGAAGCGCACCCAAGCGGGCGGCACGGCGCTCAGGGCAGGCTCCTGAGGGCAGCCAGCCCTCGGCCGACCAACGCCAGCACCGGGCTTCCTCGGCGCCCAGCCCCGCGCCAGCAGCCGCCGGGACGGCGGCGATTTTTTCAGGCTGCCCCGCTCCTCACCTGCTGCCAACCAACACAGGGCGCGCTGCCTCGACGAACTCTCGCCCTCTTTCCTTCCTACGAAAGGCCGGGAGCTCACCCAACCCCTCCGGTCCCGAACCGCTTCGCCCCTGCAACGCCGCGTGTAAAAACCCCGACCCCCCTCCCGGTCGGGGGACGGAGCAGGAGCGACGCCGAAGGCGGAAACCCGCACCGGGCCTCCCCATGGCAAAAGCACCGCGTTATTTCCGCGCTCCTACCGTTTGCTCTCTCCCAGCAAGCCGAAGCAGTGCTGGAACCAAAACGGGGGGGGGGGGGGGGGGGGGGACACACACAACGCAGAAGGCCTCCCTCACGCAGGCAGGGCCCTCTCCTACGCGGGCAGAGCCCCCAGCAGGGAGGACGGCCGCGCTTCGGGCCTCCTCCCCGCAGCAGCTCCCGCAGCCCCCCCCCCGCCACATCCGAAGGGCGCCACAGGGCCCCCCCCCCGGCACGCCCGGAGGCCCGAGCAGAGCGCCCTCCGCACCGGGCGGGGAACGAGGGGGGGGGGGGGGGGGGGAACACCTCAGAGCCCCCCAGCCCCGCTCCTCGGGCCGGGGAGAAGGGAGCGGGGTGAGGGGGAAGGGCAGGGGCTGAGGGGAGACCGGGCCCGGAGGCTGAGGGGGGCCCGGGGCTATGAGGGGGGGGGGGGGGGGGGGGCCAGGCTCCGGTGAGGCGGGCGGGGAGCCCCGGGGTGAACCGGGCCCGGGCCCTTCCCGTTCCCCAGGGGGCTGCCGCCGCTCCTCCGCCCCCCAACCCCGGCCCGGTCCCGGTCCCGGCCCGGTCCCGGCGCTCACCGCCCCCCCGCCGGCCCCGCTCCATTGAGGCGCCGCCGCCGCCGCTGCCCGGCTCCTTCCGGCCCACGTGACCGCCCCGCCCCGCACCATAGAGAGCAGCGGGGGGGGGGGGGGGCGGGCAGAGCGGCCGGCCCGGAGGCCTGAACCTACCATAGAGTGCGGGGGGGAAGGGGGGGATGTCCTCCGGGGGGAGCCCCGCCTCCTGCCGGGGGGCGGGGCCTGAGGGGGGCGGGGCTACGGGGGGCGGGGCTAGAGGGGGCGGGGCTAGAGGGGGCGGGGCTAGAGCGCGAACGAGGTGTGGGGTGTGGAGGGAGCTGAGGGGCCTGTGGGGGTCCCATAGCCCCTACTGGGGGGTCTTGTGTCCCCTATAGGGGTTCCATAGCCCCTATAGGGGGGTCTCGTGTCCCCAATAAGGGTCCCATAGCCCCTATTGAGGGGTCTCATGTCCCCTATAGGGGTCCCATAGCCCCTATTGAGGGGTCTCATGTCCCCTATAGGGGTCCCATAGCCCCTATTGAGGGGTCTCGTGTCCCCAATAAGGGTCCCATAGCCCCTATTGAGGGGTCTCGTGTCCCCTATAGGGGTTCCATAGCCCCTATAGGGGGGTCTCGTGTCCCCAATAAGGGTCCCATAGCCCCTATTGAGGGGTCTCGTGTCCCCTATAGGGGTTCCATAGCCCCTATAGGGGGGTCTCGTGTCCCCAGTAAGGGTCCCATAGCCCCTATTGAGGGGTCTCATGTCCCCTATAGGGGTCCCATAGCCCCTATTGAGGGGTCTCGTGTCCCCAATAAGGGTCCCATAGCCCCTATTGAGGGGTCTCGTGTCCCCTATAGGGGTTCCATAGCCCCTATAGGGGGGTCTCGTGTCCCCAATAAGGGTCCCATAGCCCCTCTGGGGGGTCCCATGTCCACTATAGAGGTCCCATAGCCCTTACTGGGGGCCTTGTGTCCCCTATTAAGGGGTCTCATGCCCCCTGTGGGGGTCCTGTATCTCATTTTAGGGGGTCTCGTCTCCCCTATGGGGTCTCGTGTTCCCGATTAAGTGGTCTCATGCCCACCATGGGGGTCCCATATCTCATATTAAGGGGTCTTGTGTCCCCTGCGGGGTCTCACGTTCCCTGTGAGGGTTCCATGAGCCCTATGGGGTGTCCTGCCAAGGGGGCACGTCCCCTATGGCGGTCTCTTGTCCCCTATGGGGGTCTTTGTATCAGCTGGGGGGTCTCATATCGCCTACTGGGGGGTCTTGTGCCCTTATTAAGGGGTCTCATGCCCCCCGTGGGGGTCCCATATCCCCTATCACTAGGGGGCCTTACCTCCCCTATGGGCTCTCAAATGTTCAACGCACTGAGCTCACCCGCACCAGGGTCACCTCTGCAGGAACAACGCGAGTCCCACCTGACTTTCTCCTCCCCATCGGGTCCGGGTTTGTTTCGCAGATCCTGTTCTAGAACCCGGCCAAACACCAAGAGCAGCCCCGGGGGCTCCCAGGGACACTGTTCTCCGTCCCCCTCTCCGTGCAGGGCCCGCTGTGGTTCAGGAACCTCCGTTTCCTACGCCAACTGCTTCTGGATGTGGGACTGCGATCCGCCAGCTCGGCAGGGCTCTCAGCGGCCGTCTGCAGTCACACCTCCCCTCCCTTAAACACTCCTCTTCTGCGCCGGTTGCAGGGCGAGGAAAATAAAAGAGCAATTCTCAACCTGTTTGTGCCTACCCTCCTTCCCTGCCACGGTACAGCCAGCCCTAAGCTCTTATTATAAGCTTTTATTTTGTGTCAGGTAAAGCCCAGCAGGATCCCGGTCCTAAGCGACAGGCTCTTGTTCTCTAGAGGGACACAAGCGATTAAACAAGGCTCCGGCCAAGGCTGGGAGACGATCTGCAGGGCACTGCTCGCATTATTCAGCCAGCAACTAATCGTGCGATCGCAGAAGGGGTTACAAACCTTGGTTTGGTGGTGTTTCACCAAAAAAAAACCAGAAAAAAGCAGCGCGCCCAGGATGCAGGAGGACCGTAATTAATCCGAACAGAAATCACCACTGCTACGCCAGCACTCCTCACAGGACGGTTTGTACGTCCTGCAGAAAGAGGCAGAGACCGGAGAATTTAACCTGAGGAATTTAATTGACCTGCCAAGCTCCCATAAACGAGACAGTGAATTACTTAAGCTCTGCGATTTAAGAGAAGTAGTAATTTGTTTTGTTTTCAAAAAGTTCTCGCGGTGCAAGAGCCCTACAACATACCCAATCTGACGCAGGCTACAGGAATCCTCTTTATCTCAGCTATGTCTGCAAAAGAAAGGCGTAACAGAAATCAGGAATGCTTCCCCAAAACGTCTTTATTAAAGAAAACAGAAAGCAGGACAAGCGTGGGACCGAGCACCGAAGGACTGACAGCGCTTCCTGCTCCGCGCCGTCAATCGCAAGTTGTCCGATCCCTCCTGCTGAAACAAGGGGCAGGCGAAACCCTGGTACGTCAGTGCATTTGGCCACCCTGTGATGTTACTCAAACAATAAAAGATTATTATCGAAAAATTATTATTTAAAAAAAATAAATAAATCTACACGGATTAAAGGAAGCCTAGCCGTAGGTTTTACGAGGCGAAGGCTGCGCGGCAGCACAAGCCTGGCACCGAGTGCTGAACCATCAGCGCTGACTGCCAGCCGTCTGCGGGCAGGCTCCTACCACCCTTTCTCCCCTTGCAAAACACTCCAAAAGCAAATTTATCAGCATTAATCAATCTTTCTCCGGCTTTTATTAAGGGGAAATTATCGTTCTTCTTTCTCCTGAAAACTGAGATTTTTGGAAAAGTAACAGGGCAGATAAGAACAGAAACGGACTGAGGCTGGTAAGCAAAGAAGGACTGAAAGGAGGCGTTCTCTCCTCTGCGTAAATCTGGGAAACGAGTTTGGGTTTCCAGAGCTCGTCCACTGCGCTCCCACAGCTTCCCGCACCGCTGAGACACCTCTGCTCAGAACGCGGTGAGCCAATGCTGGGAGAAATCGCTGACGCTCAATACTCGTGAGCCCAGTCACCGCAAACAGCGGTAGAGCTGCATTACCCTGACCTCTGGGTCTTTAAACCTAAATGGGATTATTTTTTAACCTTACTAAATATTTCATAATGCTACAGATTTTTTTAATGTCAGCAATACTTTGTTGTCGTTGTTGCCGCCTCCTGTAACACTGTGCCTTTATCCTCCACCCCCACCTCCAGCTAAGCTAAGCACAGCGCTATCCCCCTCTCCTTTGGAGCCTACCAATTTTCCTACAGCTGCCATAAATACGTTAACAAAGCGGTGGATACCGAGAGTTTAAAGTTGTGAGTTTATTGCATATGTAACAAAAATGAACATGACCTCCTGGGTCCAGCCTACTATACAATCACTGTTTATTCCAGCTGGTTCCATAACCACATTAAATAGAACTAGTATTTCTTTAAATACTTTGATTTAGACATAAAATGAAACATTAGTGTACAACTTTCACAAAATAAATCTGCAATAAAAACAGTGGGAAGAATAACAAGGATAGCAGCAATACTTAAACATGACATTACAAAATAATAAATTAAAAAAAATACATTATAAAGTGGTTGAGGAACAAAAATTAACAAATTAAAAACAGATCCATACTGTGTTTCTGGGAACTTGCTGTGCCATGCGGCCCTGAACCTGGGCACTGAGGGCCTGGTGGCCAGATCACTAATTTACAAAAATCTATTGGATTTCACAACCACCTCAACTTGAACTAAGTACATACTGCTGAGCGAACTTCGATTTCACCACTTGGAGCTTCGAGCAGCCTTTTCGAAGCAGGGTCTTGTCTAACATAATGCCCAAGTTAACGCTAGCATTCAGAAAGCAGTCTCATTTCTTCCCGATTTAAAACACGAGCAAAGTGGTGGTTTCCTGCATCCCTGAGCGTGTAGAATAGGCTGATGAGCAGTATCAGGGCAAGCACTGAAGGTCTGTGCCAATGGACCAGCTTTTCGGTTTGCCTTTAGGACAGGAACAAAAGACACGTTGTACCTTGTGTTTCCTTCACGTCTGATCCAAGACATACGTGTGTACGAGGTGGAACGCGCAATGACAGAATGAACACCAGACTCCATGTTATTCTTTGGGCAAGTTTGAGAAGTAACAACCAGTTCAAGCGCTGGCAGACCAAGTGGGAATGAACACACAAATTCGGACAGCTGAGGTTACCCAAACAGCCCCCAAGACCTCAAAGTGTCAATGGCTTGAGCCATGCAAACTCTTGTTTGCATTTCATCCTTCCCTGGCCTTGAAAGCAGCCACTGGAAGAAGAAATCATCATTTAAAACTCACACTGCCTCGCTTCTTTATTTTCTCCATCCATCCATTCAGCTTTAAGGCCTGCCTCAATTGCATGTACAGAACAATACAAAAAAAAAAAAAAGGTCTTCATCGTCACTAAGTGGCACAAAATTGCAAAGACAACACACGATGGGAGGGGTGGTGAAGCTGTTTAAAAGAGAACTGAAATAATTAAGAAGACAGTGCCCTATTCTCATTATCGTCAGCAAGGAGGAGGTACCTTGACAAGGGCTTTTAAATACAGCAAAAGACATACAGACTTCTCAAAACAACAATCCTTGCCTATTCTTACCTTGTGCATTCAATAAAACACTGACCTAGCAAAGACATCAGGAACTATCATATGCCAACTGGGCCATTGGCATAAAGCTACTTGACCTATCGATCTCCAAATCAAGGGCCTTCACCTTCACCTCGCTTGGCTTTTACTGAGCCAGTTGTGCTGCATGTAGAGCCTGCGTGACAGGATTTTTGTTAGCGGTGGGCTTTAGTAGTTGGTTTTTAAACTCTTTTAGTGAAAAATCCACATGAGACTGCATGCAAAGCTTTGGGGCGATAATCTATTTCGTGTTTTTCCTATCTGACTGGTTTATTGCACATTCAAACATACTGAAAGGATTAAATACACCCTATGAACAGGTACGGCTTCACAGTCATTTTGAAAAGCCAGGGCTGTGGGGATTCTGCTACTCAGCCCAAGACTGTACAGATGCTCACCTGCAGACAGTTGCGTTTCCTCTCTTTACTGCAAGACACTCACGTAGTTTCATTTATTCCCCAGCAATCAGTACTGCAGAAACTGGTCCCCAAGCGCAACAAGATGCCTGCAGAACAGCTCTAAATACACCGCTCCCGTACAATCTTGCGAGATGAGCACCTTTAGCCACCCTGTGCAAGTCTCACAATATGGTACAATTTTACACCTCCAATGCAATCCTCACTCCCAACATCAAATCACAAGAATTATGGTCAATGGAAACAAACAAAACGGAGAAAAGATGCCAGGATTTTGACAAGTGTCTACCTTCTGTCCTATCACAGTTTAAAGCTATTATCAAATTCAATTTAAAAAAGACAAAATAGAAGTATTCCAGTAGACATCTTCTAAGAACAATCTCTTACCCACAGCTGAATTTCAATACGCTATTCCATAAACAAAACATCTGTTAAATGTTTCAGTAATGAATCTCTCTAAAAATCAGGCTTGCCAAAGAAAAAAAGAATCCTATACAAGCAAGTCTGCTTTACTTAAGTTTAGACATGTTTGATAGATAACCGGGTCTTTCTGAAGCTGTGTTATTTGTTAGAATACTGTCTCATCTCGGTGTGCAAACTGGAAAAAATGTTAGTGATTCAGGTATTTGATTTGCTTTTGTTTCCCCTGGGAAGTCATTTTAGCAATGTTAGAGAACCAACCTTTTAATATTAGTTTCGGATATTTGAAAAAATTGCCTTATATGGCTCTCTGGAGAAATTTTATCCCTACAGAACTGAAGTCATAAATCCTTCCAGTAGCTTTCCATAACACCTAAAATGTATTCACTATATAGTTACCCTTGTACCTCGGCCTCCAAACAGACCTTTCAGAAGGCCAAAAACTTCAGAACAGGAGCTTGCTCTGTTGACTTAGCCTTTAGCTATTTTCATTTTGAGTCTTAGAAGTTGAAGTCACACCAACATCTCGGGTAAAACAGTGGCACAGAAATCACAGCTTTGAAGTTGAATAGATCTTGTCCTCTGTCTCGTCCTTACAAAGCTTCTCTGCAAGGTACTTACGTCTGAACAAACTATGGAAAGTAATTCTGCAGGAGGAAATAATTGTTTTCATGTGCAAAACAATTAGGTTTCATCCAGGACAACCAAAAAGAAATCATACAATACCATTTAAGCAATGTCCCCAGTTCCTTCACTTTTCTCAAGGTGAGCCACAGCTTCCACTGGGAGCTTCCTGCTAAGGCAGAACTTGAATTTCTTTACCTTTCAGTTAAGTGTTCATATGGAGGCATCTTCTGCTAGAAGTTCACTTTTTAAACAGGTTTTTAAAATGTGCAATGCAAATTCTAGTGCCAGTCAGACACGCTGCACCCACTGGACTCTACAGGGCTCAAGCTTGATTTAAGACAAACTAACCAGGTACGCCTACCAGTTGCAAGTCCTCAGCAAATCAAGCTCATTCTTAATTACACTTTGATTCTCCTATTTAAAAAACAAAACAAACAAAAAAAAGGTCACTGACCCTATCACAATATGTGTTACAAATCTAGCAGAATATCCTGTGTATCCAAAGCCAAATGCTGAACTTGGCTGCATTTCGTCTCATGGGGGATGGAAGAAGAGGGAAGGGCTTCTTGTAACAAAGGGGAAAAAGAGTTGGAAACCACCAACAAAAGCCCCTACCCCCACCCTCATCCACCAACAGTGGAAGGGAAACAACCCATCTCCAAGTTGTCTAGAGTTCTGATGCTTCAGACAGCTTAGCAGGAAGTTCGCAGCAAGCTTCTTCTAGCTTTTGATTTGGTGGTCCATGAGCTAGCATCTGTTTCCTTTGGTTGCTTTGTCACTCCACAGCAAACCCGCATGTCTCTTCCACAGCTGTCAACAGCTTCTCGTAAAGCTTCTCGTATGACTCATAAGGCGGAATGTCAATCCGGTTAAAGCTAGAGGTAAAATAACACGTTGCAGCACACGAATCTAACACATTTATTGAAAACAAGACAAATAAACAAACAACAAAACGCAGTCAAATCCTAGATCAGCTACATATATGCAGAATTTGTAAAATTAATGTCAAAGAAAGCCTCGGCCCCTTCAATGGCTGAAGGAGACAAGATCAAAGAAACTATTTCTGCAGCAGGAATGCGTGACTTACCAGGGCTGCATTTGGGAGGAGGAGACAGGTGGCAGATGCAGGAGACTTGCAAATAAAGCAAGACATGAGGCAGGCCTACTCCCTGCTCTGCCTGCATATAATCTGTGCCTCTGCTGAAATGATTTCCTGTCCCTGACAGAGTGAGATTTCTGTACAAGAGCTTAGTTCTGTGCCTATACTGTACCAATAGCGCATACATCCTACATTTTACATCTGAAAACTATTCTTTGTAATCCTAAACATGTGGAACCACGCATCTCACTATTGAGGCTAATCAACCTTGGGATAAACAAAACCCACAGATATTACAGAAAACATAAATCAAGCTAGAACAGAAGTCAATTACTTTGCTGGCTGCGGAGTGCAGAGATTTCCAAGCTAGCAGAACACACTTGGATTCATCTAGACACATCACATGGGTTGATCTACATCCAGGACCAAGAGAGATGACTACTTTAAACGAAGACAACGAGAAAGCAAGTACTGACAAACAAAGTGTTTTCATCTTACCAAGTGTGGGCTTTTGGAAGGTTGTCTGTGTTTGCATCTATTAAATGGATGGTAAACAGTCTGGGGCCTGCAGCGCCTGTAGAACCTTACAGACAGACATTCTAGTTAATGCACTTCAAAAAAACATCATTCGTGTACACGCATTTTGCTACTTACAAAAAGGAAAGTGAGAAAATTACAGTTCCAGATGCAAATACAAGTATGTTATATGACTAAATCCACAGGTCAGATTTGCAGCTAGTGAAGAGATAAGATAAGAGGTGAGGTTCTTAATGACAATAAACTTGCAGCCTACTATTTTGGAAGGCAGCTAAATTTCACACCAACAACGTTGCACCTTCAGAAATGAAGAGACTCAAGTGCAAGCAGACTTGCCGTGCAAAACAGAACTATGCATTTTAATTCTGAACATCAGCTTACTGCCAGCAAACAGTTGGAACATCATCAGGAGAATCACAACAGCCTGAAACACTGCCACCTTTTCTGATGACAAATATTCCAATTTTCAGGAACTTTTACTTTAAAGTCTAATGGTTTGCTGCCAAAGAGCGAAGGAAACACACGTTTCACTTAAAAGAGTTGTTCAGTCAGCTCTATAACCATGTGCATGCTTGCATGCAATGATACTAACAACATCAGTCCAGAAAGTTCTAAGAGACTGATAAGCTAATATTGACACCAGTCTAAGTGCTACACGATGACAGATTTTCCAGCTTGTATCACTATCAGCAAAACTACTAAAGTGGTCACCGTCAGCTGCTGACAAATGTAAAACTGCTCTCGGGATCAAAAGTTTGTAAGTAATTGAGTTATCCAGTAACATGCTGATATTCTACGAGGGCCTAGTAAATACCACGATTTTTATCTTTTTCCCACCACACATTAACTCGGCCTCCACATCAGTCACCTTGTAAAGCCTTGAAACCTTGAAGTGGGACACGCGTTGAACCTGTCACAAACTGCAACAGCCTTGCCCTTCTTTCTTCATCAAATGTTTCGACTGCTTGCCAGAACCACTTCACAATATTGCTATCTGCCATGCAGTGCTTTAGACGTGTGTTTGACTTCCAGTCGTTCAGGTCTATCTTATCCAGGCCTCCTATGATTAGCTGTTAAAGGATTAGGAAATGCTTTAACATTCAAAGTCAGTGCAGGTTTTCAGCCATAAAATCATACACCAAGCTATTTCACAAAGACTAGCATTCTTTACACACCTGAACCACCTTTTTTGGTACACAGTTAACGCTCCAAAACAGTTTAGAACAGGAAGTAAATCTCTCCAGTTAAACTGCAATGAAACTGAGGCTGAGGATTACACTTACCAGAACTGACATTTTCACAGGAAACTAGACTTAAGTGCCCATTCAACACCTGCTTTTTAAATCTATCCTACCTGGAAAGTACACCATATCTTTATGAGAGTGCAGCACAGACTTGGAAGAAGGCATGTCATCTACACACATCATTTCCCTGACTTGGGTTTGTTATAGAAGTGCTAATAACAAAACATGAGAAAATCCTGCTCAGTTCCTGGTATCATCCTAATTGGTCTGTTGTTCCAGAACTGACCACAAACTACAAACACTTTGCGTGTGTTTTCTGATGTCTTTTGTGAGATCCTCTGACAAGGACTAGATGTATTACTTCAATTCAATCTCTCTTCCAGATGAAACCAGATTGCAAAATACCATGAAAGAAAGTCACTGTTGGCCACGAATCTAACCAGCTACCCTGGCAACAACAAATAAATGGCATACAGAAGACATCATCACTCAAAACAAAACGTGTGTCATATTCTATTTCCCATAATATTTCATACTGAGGATCACATTTCTGAGAGCTAGCATTTAGCGGCTGTCTTTTTGTGCCACCAAGATAGCACCCACTTAGGCTGATTTACATTATTAGGGCAGTTGTGACTATCCTAACTTAGACGACACTGAAATATTTAATGGATTTTTAATCTGCCTTTTCAAACAGCTAGCACAGGGAGTGCAGCAACTTTGTGATTAATTGGTATGCAAAAACTACCAGCATGAAGCTATTTCTTCCAATACCCCGAAACAGTCCACGTTCCACGGGACACCTTATTTATTAAGAAACAAAATGGAAAAAGGCTATAATAAGAGTTATTTGAAGGAGTAGCATTCTATACCTCAGGATTACATGAGAAGACAACTCCGTTTCTTTTCTACATGCTCTAACATTTGTCTTACCCGCTGGAAACCATGCCCTGTGTGCATAAACGCACAGCCACGTATTAAAGCAGTTACTGAAGAAAACAAGTTCCGGGGTGGATAACAGGTTAGGTCTTGCCAACAATTCCTCAGACTTTCAGTACTCCCTCTCTGCCCAGACCACCTGCTTTGAGCATTAGTCCTTGGTTACACAACGTGAGGTATTTGTCTTTCCCTGTTTAAGTAGCCCTCTCACTAACGCTAACCCAAAGAATGTCTAGAATAAACCAAAAAATGTTTAGTTAAATAAATACACAGCTTTTTGGTATGTAAACTATAATTGTGTTGATAAATTTATTTATTCAGTTTTTAAAAATCAGTGCTTTATTGTTGATCTTAAAAATTAAGAAATAATATTCCAAGTGGATAATATATATACCTCAAGTTCCTTCTGGTCAAAAGGCTTGAGGAGATGTTGAGGAATAAGTTCATTAAAACCCTTCTGCAGAGCCAAGAACTGTGCCTCTATTCCTCTCATAAATCGCCAGTTTACATATAACCTGGGGGAAGAAAAAAAAAGTCAGGGATGACAAGCTAGATGGCATTGGGCTTTTTATAGCAGAGCATGAAAAAGCTCATTTCACAGACCAACTAGCTTTAATAGACGCATTTTGTTTTATGAAAGAAGTGCTTATTAGTTCCTTTTTCCATCAACAATTAATTATTGCACCATCAACAGAAAACACAAAGTACAATTCACAACCTTCATCTTCCCAGGTCTTACAATAGCACATTGTGTGAAAACACGTAATTTATGACTCAGGTATTTCCCTTTAAAATACCCACTCCATTAGTTTCACTGTATATAAAAAAAATAGTGTTCACTACCTTCTTTCTACTACATTTGCAGGAAGCATTTTTGTTTTGCAATACCTGACATATTCTTTCTTGTTCTCTTCTGTCACTGGAATATTCCTGCCATTTGGTTTGAGTTCATGCTGTAAAATCCGCCCAAAAGCATTGTGCTCCACACAAAAAGTGTGGTCCAGAACTGGGGTGATATCATTCTCTCTAGCAAATGAAAAATGGAAGGTAAACTTAACATTTTTGATATTTTGATAACTCTCAGTGCTGATGCTGAGAGGGTTTTTTTTTTGTTTGTTTGTTTTTTTAAATCTGAACACTGAGACAGTCTTCAGGATAAACCTAGCAACTATCCATCTGCATTTCACACCACTAGAGCAGTACTGCCACAATCATCAGTTTTTGTATAGTTTAATGAATGCTGAAGAGATGTCCGGACATGTCATTGTCACTCTTCTAATTTTAGTAGTACTCAGGATAATGAAGAAATGATTAAATCCTATACATACACACATGTGCACACAGTAATAAACCAATTTGCTGCCATGTGTTGGTGTGAAGCACAGAAGAGGTTGCATTCAATGAATGTGGACAACATACCAATAACTTAAAATATAAAATTTAAAACAGCATTTGTGAAAAAAGAGACAATGCAAAGCGATGCTGAAGAGTCCCAAAGCTATAAGTAATGGTGGATTTTGTTCTGAACTGTAAATGTACAGAACTTGAAATTAATTCCATTTATTTCCTTTTAAATCAAAATTGGTAACTGAGCCACATTTTCTTCTGAACAAAGATCGTACTTCCTCAGAACTCTGTTCTGAGTTTGGATTTTGGAACTGTAGCATTCTACCACACCCATGCAACACAATGTTTTAGAACCTAATTTGCTGCAAGGAGGGCTAACAAAGAGTTTTGCATGAGACCCTTCCTCACGTATGTTGAGCTTTTTGGCATAGAAACTGTTATTTGGTAATTTTGTACAGCTCTCCCCCACCACAAGATCCTTGCAAGCATTTTCCATGAAGCACTCTCTCACTACTGCCAGCATACTCTGCCCCATCTCCTCCACAGCAAGGCAACTGATAAATACAGTACTTACAAAATCCAGACTAAACTTTTGTGTAGTTCTGGGTCAACAGATTCCAGATCAGAGAGCTGAATGGGTTTCCCCAGAAGCTGTTTGTAAAAGGGAACTGTGAAACCCCCATTAATATAGTGTCCATGGAACACAGCCAAACCCATTATCCGACCAACAAAATGGAAATAAGACAAATGGTCCTGCGGGGAGAGAGGAGAGAAAAATCAGGCAGCAGGAAGACGCTCCAACACTGACATCTTGTGGCTACGTAAGTGCAAGTTATCTGCAACCCTCTGGGCACTAGGAGCCACCATTTTTCCTCATAACATAACCAAGAACAGAAGCATTTAATAATTAAACACCTCAACCAAGTGTCTGTGCATTATCTAATAAACTGGATGCAAGCCTTCTAGACCTCACAAACAGCAAAATTCAGAGAAAGAAAATCCCCATGAAAGCACTGGAATCCAAAAATATATGACAACTCCAAACAAATTATTTTATTCTTTGTTTAACCACAAAAATTTTTGTGCTCACTTACTCTTGAGGAAGCAGGGCACGTGCTTGTTTCATTCGCGTGTCTTTTACGTTACTCATATGCCTCAGTTTTCAAATTAGTTTAAGTTCTATGGTTGATATTCTCCCAATTTATCTCCCCCATCTCACACAGCAAATTAATTATGTCAGGAAAAAGTCCCCCATGCTAATATAGAATTCCTGCTCCTTTTAGGTTCTGCATCAGTACAAGTTCTCCAATAAGGGAAAAAAGAGAAAGCATGGCAGCTTACTGCAAAAGGGCAAGCAAGACTTACGAGCCCCTACAGTCATGAAGTGAACACTGCTCATGATGCAATGATGTTTACACAACCATCTGCATGTAAAGCAAAGAACATTTTTACCTACACATATCATATCAGAATCAATGTGCAGCCCCATCCAGTACTGAGTCTCAAATGACAACCTAAAGAATTCAGATACTTCAGATCTCAAAGATCTCCTCTCTCATGTGCTTCATTTCTGTACAACCTCCTCTGCTCTGTACTATGTCGATATAAGATTCATTAACACATTCTTACCCCACTTCACTGTCTGTTTACACTCTTGGCATGAAAAGACAGCTGTAACAAAAACCTGCAAGGGACGAATGATCTCTTAAAGCAGGTATGTTGCTCAGAAGTCAATACTTACAGGATTGATAGAAGAGTCTGGATTGATTTGCAGCATGTAAATATTATCTGTAGAGTACTGGAAGAGTCCATAATATGGATTCAACATTTCATGGCACAGTAAATACAACCATTCTCTGAAAAAAAAAAAGTGGTATTTTAGAAGGGAGAGCAACTTCCACTTAAGTTTCAGAGAACACAGTTATTGTGAATCATCAACAGTTATCAGATACGAGTTTCTTATTTCTAATCAAATCATTTTGTACTGCCCTCCATTTGCAGACCAAAGAGGTATGCTTAGAAAGCTGTCAAGTGACTTACTTCACTCACAGGCAGCCTGATTTAGTTTGTAAGTACTGAAGGAATTAATGTCAATTAGCATAGCTAGTAAGCGATTAGGCAATACCATCATACTCCTCACCTGTCAGAGGCATACTTAAACAAATCGAATCTGAACAATATCCATTTCAAAAACAAACAAACATTTTTACAGAATTTGGATATTTGGAGGCTAAAAAGACCTGACCCTCTGCAACCTGAATATTGTAAAGAAATACTCAACAAAAACTGCTGCTTAAAACCAGTTCACTCACTAGAGATCTTTTTAAAAAGCTGTTTTTCTGCAAATACTTAATGACTAGAGAATCTCTGCTTTCATCAAAGAGTTCAGAAGGGGCAGAGACCAAACCCGTTAAAAGAAGATGGGTCTGGTAAATTCTCCTCTCATTTCAGTAACATACAAGGACCACAACTGAACAAAAGCTATTTTTGACCTCCCCACTTCCCATGACAAACACTCCTTTCTTATTAAATTTGGTAGAGGACACTCATTGCAGGTGCAAAATATTCTGAGAGAACTACAAATTTTAATGCTTTGAAGTGGAGCAGGACTAATTTTAAAGAGTCTCTTCCAGCCAATGGGCAATTATGAAAGCCATCAGGGAAATACAGACATCAACAGTGAAGACCCTCAAGGCTAACTTGTGTACTGCAGCTCAGAATGTTCCAACTTCTTTCCTTTGTCCAGCCATAGGTTGCTGGGTAATGCAGCTTTTGTGGATTTGAAAAATCCCCCAGTGAATTTATGTGATGCATCTCAGCCACTGCAAAGATGAGCATTTTGGCAATGATACAATCAACTCCAGAACTGATGCGACTCTTAAGGAATGACTATTTTTAACAGGCAGGCAAGTCTGATCTAAAACTTTAGCCTTTGTTTAGGATTAGTTCATCTTGACTACTGCTCCAACAGATCAGAGGACTCTCTTGAATATGCCTTATACATTAAAAAAGAAGCCCCATTGTCTTGGAATCCCTTCACTGAAAATAAGACGTGTATTTAACAGAATTTGTACTCTGGTTTGGATTTTACTTCAGAGTCTGTATGCTTCTTGACAGACCTTGCAATTTTAGCTGATCTCATATTCACCACTGAAACTGCATCATGTTGCTGAGATCAGCACTTCCTAGAGTAAGATCAATAGCCTACCCTAAACAAGCCTCCTACAATCACCAGGTAACGGTGATGAAAACAGATTATTTATGGGGAAGAGGAGAAATGGAAACAATTCAATCTAGTGTTAACTCCAGTAGCATTCCCAAATCCAAAGCATACCAAATCATTTAGTATGAGCCTTTGACAGTAGCAGGGCTGCAGGACAACTGTTAAGTCACATGCCTTCACTTTCTAATCTACCTTGCAACAAAGACTGAACCCAAGACCAATAGCTATAAATAAGATCACAAAAAATCTGCATATACTATTAACAGATCATTTGAAAGGGAATATCAGCCACAGGTCAATTTAAGGACAATTTTACAGTTAAAAAGTGCCAGACAAACCCAAAATCTCACCTTGCTACTCCTCCATAATCCAGGCCTTCCTCTCCTCGAAATTTTACCATAAGCCTCTTTTTCAAGTCCTTAGGCCTCATCTTCATTATCTGACGGTAGGATTCCTGTATGTGTGTATAGATATATATAAACATATAATTTCTAAAAAGTCAGATTAGACATTTTATTTCCTTTCTATAATTAACTCTACTAAGAAGCATTAGTATAATACCTGGATTGTCACTCAGCTACAGAAAACATTCTGTTAAAGGGCTAATCTAAAGCACATTCCAATGACAACTCTAATATTTATTAGTATAAAGTCCACACAATGCTTAATTCCCTTTTGCTACACAAAGGTGCTTAGAAAGTAATCCAATCCAAGAATAGGAGAATTCCTAACCACAGTTACATTTTAAATACCTAAATATACAAGTTGTAACAGCAAGCCTACAGATGCCCTTCAACTACTGTCATTTCTAAATGAAAAAGAATGCTCATATTTGTCCGTAAAACCCTTGTAAAAGTGTATGCAACTTACCTGTCCTTATGTAAGGTGCAGGAGTTTTAGTAACTGAAATTTTGTATTGGCAAAAGAGTACAAAAGCAATCTGTAGTCAGAATTTATTCTTACCAACTCCCTTGTCAAACCCCATTCCTTTAGTTTCATATTTTATCAGAGTTCAGGTAACTCATTTGATGCTATCAGATTCACCAATTCTTTCACTAAACAAACTTCATGTAACAAAAGATCAGTTTTATTTACCTCTTGAATGACAAAAGCTGCTATTAGTAGTAAAGAGTCAAATACCTCAAATATTTCCTCTCTGGATACTTCAATGCGGCAATGACCAGCTTGCGGTTGCTGAAGGGAGAGCTCATGTCTAAGAACTTTCAATTTTTGTACCAAATCTCTTTCGTATCTCTGTGCAGGCAATTCCTCACCGTCTTCTAGTGACCCCTCATTTGGAGCTGGCAGAGGCTGCTGGCTGGGCTCTTTTAGCTGGCATTGATGGCTTTGAAAGAAAAGTAAAATATTTATCCTAGAAGCATAACAATAAGGAAGATGGACAAGCAACAGTGGAAAGAACTCATCAAGCTCCTCTAGGAGTAACTTGGAGTAAAACGTATATTCAGGTGGGTAACGTCTATAACATCACTACCCAACATTCAGGGATATAAGGAATATAGACTTTTACAATAGTCAAGAGTTCCAGCAATTTCCAGCTAAGGTTTTTCTCTTTTTTCTTTCTTTTTTTTTTTTTTTTAAATGGTAATACACTGCAGAAAGCATTCTCTGTTACTATGGAGCAAGATCACTGAATGCTGACTGAACAGTAATTAAAGACTTGGTGGTATTTCTCCCACATGGAGACAACTTCCAAGAGTGTAACATGAAAAGAGATCTCTAACACAACAACAGCTTTATAAATGGAACCACCTAACAACTGCTATGAACTTTTTTTCCAGCTCCACCCAAAATAAGGCTGGGGATTACTGATGCAGTAAAAAGAATTGCATCTATGAAGAGAAAGAGGTACTTGTCCCAAATAGATGCAGCTTCAAATATTCAACTATCCTTATCCATCAGGGGTTTATTTGGGTTGCAGATTTTTTTTTCTTTAATTGATTGTTTTTGGTTGTTTTGTTTTTGTTTTTTAGATCCAGAGATTCCACAGCTGGCTTCAAGCACAGACAACTCAGATCCGCAAAAAATTCTTAGCTCAGGCACAAGCACTGTCAGACTGCTTCCAGGGTCAGGTCTGTAACAGTTCAGCTGCTTTTGTGTGATGCAGAGCTTGAACTTATTAAATCCTGCTAAACCCAAGCTGGCTGTGCACAGCACCAGGCAACCAGACTGCAGCTGGCTTTATATTCCTGTTGTCTGGAGCTCAAGGAAGCACAAATCCAGTTCAGGTCTAGCAGAGCTAGCACAGAGCTAGAAGAGCTGTCAGAGAGACATGAGCTGACCGCTGTGGAACTGTCTAGCAAAACCCCTACCCTGCATCCCAGCATTTCTAGAACTGCCTATTTGCTCCAGCAGAACGTGGTCCAATTTTGCCAAACCAGCTTAAAAGATCAGCGTTGTGCCAAAGTATGCAAGTCCTCCCTTAAACCTGACTGTAAATGATAATAAAAATATTTTTGAAGAGTTTTTGCATGAAGGTTAGCCAAAACCAATATTCAGACCGACTAGACCCACACAGGAACCTACCTCCTTGCATCTGTTCCCCAATATCATTATTACATGTTTTTTTTTCAGCCCTTCATGACTCCAAGACTGTAGTTAAAATTGTACAAAAATACATGGTTTAATATTCCAAACTTGAGGGGAATTATTTATCATACAAGGTTCTTACTTCATGATGTGATGTAGTCGCGGATCTGTGAATTGTGTGGTTCTGTTGTTATGATCTACAAAATATATTCTTCCTGAAACTGTACTTCTAACTTCCCAACCTGGAGGCAAAGGTCCTAGTTCATCACAATTCACACTGTTAAGGTCTCTAAGGAGAAAAATAAACAAAGTTAAAGCACTTCTGAAGTTAAGATGAAATCAATTACATTCAGGGGGTGGGGTGGGGGAATGCATTTGGTGCTCAGTGATTCTAGGCTATGAAAGTCTTAGGAAGAAGGAGAGAATAGCTATTTTTATGTTGCCTTTTTAGAATCCTCAGTCTAAGCAGTGCAACTCCTTATGTCTGTCCTTTTAAGTCTTTGAAAGTAATAAAGCCATGCAGCTTAGAAGTAACTTCAATATGCAATGTCGTCATTCAGGTGATGACAGGGCTTCTCAGGGCTATAAAAGGAGGAAGAGACTTTTTTCCATAGAAAAAATTTACAGAAAAAAATCCTATTAACACCAGCGTGATCTCTGTGCAGAAAACCCAACAATTAAACAAAGGCCTCTACACCAACAGCTGCCTCTAAATGCCCAATAGGTTAAGAAGCCAAGACAGCCAAGCACTAGGATCACTTAAAAAGAAAAAATCACCTCGTTAATTAGCAAGGTTAGAATCCTAAGTACTTGACTGAGAAATCATCCAGAGGAAGGCTTTAGTGACATATTCACCCCTTTCATCCTAGATAGCTTTAAGGTATCGTTCTATGTGCTGCTAAAGGTAGTCACTCACTTGCAGGCAGCACAGTAACATTTGAATTCAATGCACAGAATGTATTTACACTTAGAGAATTTAAAATGTTTAACACCCCAGACACCTAATACAGTAAAACTGAAGAATGGCAAGAAAAGGAAGGAGAGGAACTTGAAGACTGTTGTTTAGACAGACAAGCTGTTGTTAAGTGAAATATTCTCTAGACAGCTGACATGGATTCATCTATTATCCAGGGTTGAAGACATCACTCGATAGATTTCCTTACCTAAATCTAACCACCCAGCATCAGCATAAGCAAGTAAACCGAGAGGCTTCAGAAAAGGTAGAAACACTTTGTACATCAAAGGCTTCATTACTGTCAGAGTGAGTATAAGCCAGCAGGGGGTACACAGGGAGACAGACAAGCCTTTGTTAGGCTCCTTAAAAGAAGATTATAGTTGTAACCATTTGTTTCAATCAGCTGTGCATCTGAAAGTACTTTAGAGATCTGATTACATCAAGTTTTAACCTACATCTGTGCTAAATGCCAAGGTTAGGTTTTTGCACTGTAACTAGTAAAGAAAAGCCACCTTTAACCGAAATAAAACAAGTGACCTGTGACACAAGAAACTGTTGTGTCCACTTACTTTGCTGGTCCCAAAAACCTGGCTCTAAGATTTGTACAGAAAAGAAGCAATAACTTTCGTTAGGCATCACTGGAAGAAGAGACACGGCTTTGGGCACGCAAGCCTGACGTGAGTGACACAAATAAGCACTGTCATTTCTTCTTCCAACTACACCAGCTAATCTAACATCAGCTATTTTCTCTCTCTCTAAACCTTATTTCTAATATCCTCCCATACGCTGTTATTATATCAACACTTTTGCCTACACTGCTTTATATGATTTTTCTAATACCCTGTATCATGCTGGTGTATTATGCAGCCAGCACAGCAGCTGAAGAGTTACAAACTTTGTGTTTTACTACAGAATCTGGTGTGCAGGTGGCCCAGTGAAACAGCCCAGACTCAGAGCCCCTCAAGGAAGAGAGCCAGACCTTAGTCACAAAGACCTGGATTAACTGCAGGCTAAGTTTTAAAGAGGCTTTACTAAATTAATCATGTGGAGGATTCAAATTTTCTAGCTGCAAATCATTGGTCTAAAGCATAAAAACCCCAACGCTATTTCAAGTTTAAAGATGACAAGTGATCTCTGTTTCAGTTACACAGGAGTGGGCACTATTGTAGCAGAAGTTGCAAATTCAATACTCAACAAGCAATGGCTTTAAGGGAGTAGTCACCTTTTTTCTTTAATGTACAGTTCAAACTGGTTTTGAACAAAGTTTGGGTTAGATTCAGAAATCTGTAACTTTAACAAAAAAAAAAAAGGAAGCCACATTGACATTCTGGGAAGAATTTATCAAATGGGAATTCCCAAAGGACTACGCAGATTTTTCCTTTGTTTTACATGATTCACAGCTGAATAATTTTCTCTTTCAAAAAGTCATCTTTAATGTATGGTGAAAAGCTAACTGGAGAGGTCAAAAATTATTCCTCTGCTCTTGCCTCTCCCTTTAAATTTAGATAGTCCATTTTACAGATTTTTTGCTCTTTAAGATTCAACTTACTTCTGTACACACACACACAATTCCCCCCCAGCAATGAGTCTGCAACTATAAATACATACCTTGGTATCCTAGGGTCATGCCATGTGCTAACTCCAGTCTGTGTGTGCAAAAAATAAACCTGTCCCTGTACTGTTGTTCTTTGTTCTACAAAAAGGGAGAAAAGATTACTGTAAATTACAAATCTGAAAACAACAACCCTGAATAACAGTTTGTTTGAAACCATTAGTGTATACTGTCTTTCTGTCAGCTCTCGGAGAAAGCACTTGAGCCATCCCACCTGATGTCTCGCAGCACGGACTACTTTATCTTTAAACACTGTCTTCACAAATTTACTTGACTACACATTTCAATAATCCTTTTCAAACTCACAAATCCAGGCACCAACATGTTCCAGTTTGTATTTTTAGACTTTCAGACAACCCAAACCCCCAAACTGGATTTCTTTCCTCCTAGATTTGGCGTGCTCTTTTCTGAGCTTTAAATTCTCCTTAATCTTATCCTTCCTAATCTTCTGTACTACTGGCTTCTTTGTTGCTTTTATATTTTCCCGATCTTTTCTCAAACGTGGGCTCAAACTTACATGACATGCCAAGGGGGAAGGAAAAAAATAGCATTACTGCTCTAGTTTAAAGAGCTCTTTACATTCATTCTCCCTAGATACACAGCCAAGATTAGCAGTGAGTTTTCTATAACAGCATCATACCACAAACTCATGTTTAATTCACCATCAACCCCTCAGTGTATCCTGGAGTAGGCAACTGCTAATTAGACAATCTCAGACTTGCATCTGCACTGTTTAGTTCCTTTTCCAAAATGCAGACCATTAGATGCACACACATACTGCATGTCCTGACAGGCAAACCGCATCTATATGTTAAAATGGGAGAATTTTTCTCTGAAGTCTTTTGAAAACCGAAATTTAATAGTTCTGGAAAACTCTTACCATAGCCTTCTGGTAGGTCAGGAGACTGGTGACCATGTGGTCTGTTCTGAGGTGTCTGTACATGACCTCTGACTTCAGGAGTCCGAAGTCGCTGTGCCTGAAGCCTCTGATCTTGACTTGGGGACTCTACGAAGCGACAATTGCCTCCACCAGCAGCCCCTGTAGTGTCTGTATACGGTGCTGGTTCCTCCATAAAACAGCTCAGTGGCCTTCCTGGTCCAGAATCTTCATAGACCGTTCTGAAAATGGGGAAACTTCAAGAGTTTCCATCACAAAGAAGTGAATGCAGAAATAACTGTTTTCCTCTCTCTGTTACTTCAAGTACCACAACTTCTAAGGCAAGCTATGACACTTTCTTAACGTTTTTATACCCCAAATTTCTTAGCTGAACAGAAATGCCAGAAGCACTGGTAACAAGAAATATCAAGTCCTAGCCAGTTTAGCATATTTTCTTCAAATAAGTATTCAGCTATAACCTTACTACCTGTTATGTATTCCCAGATAAGATATTAGTCACACTACTATTTAATATTTTGAGTGTTCATTATATTCTTTCCATTTATAAACTGTTTTTCTAATTAAGTGTAAAGAAAGCAGTTCTTACCCTTCATTCTCCAAAAGCCCTCTGCAGTCTACTACAGAACCTCCCGTGCCTATTCTGTCCCGTGTTTGTAAACTGACTGCAATAAAAACCAAACACAAGTTAATAATAAAAGAACAATTGTTCCCTAAACAATAACAGCAACCACTGAACAAGCCACATTTATATAGGGTAAAATATTAAGGAACGCTAAAGCTTGGTACACGAGAGCACACCACTTACCACAACCCCTTCTATAACCCTAAAGCATTATTCATTTTAAAAAAGGGAGAAAAGAAACCAGAGGCATCACATCATCAGAACTTAAGCTGAGTCTATTTCTGTAAATATCAAACATGCCAGCTTCTACATCTGCATTTCATGAGGATTCAGAAAGGTTAGCTAGAAAGAAATAGCTCGCCACTAGATGTCATCGTTACGGTTAGAATCTGGGCTTTGCCAAACATTTATGTACTTCTATTGAACAGCTTGGGTTTGACGCGGGGGAGAGGCACCGCAGTGTGGTAAGATGGGTTAAGTTAGGCGCCCAACTAGCATTGCCAAAAGTGCAAAAACATTGCTGAAATTTGGAAATGGGTTACATGAGCCAGCGATCAAGAATGGATTTAAAACAGCAATTCACAACATTTCTTTTACCTCCTTTAGGTCCTGTTTTCCAGGCAACATTCTGTTTGCCTGTCACCTCCATCCTAATACAATCAGTTTTACAGAACATTCACCCTTCCAGAGCTGCATTGGAAACCTTGCCAAATGCACTCCCTATTTTTAATATTGTTTCCCATTATCTAATGAGAGAAACCAAACTGCTATGTAGGAGTACAACAAAAAAAATTCATGTTATGCAATTTAATCCCATTAAAGTCTGAAGAAACAACACAGAAAAGGCACTGAAGCAATGACTGGGGGTTTCTGTTTTTAATACAGCATTTGCCCATGTACTGTATTTACCTAAGAAGATAAATGTTTAACCAAGAGCGTTCTTACCCACTATTTGGCCTCGTACAGCATCAGTATCTGTGGGATTTAGTTTGCATAGATCCAAACGCTGGTCTGCAAATGAGAATTGGAAACATCAACAAAACACTGAGGGGCTGAGGGAGAATACTACCCACTACTCAAACACGAGGCACTGAAGGCTCTTGGCTGTGCCAGGCAGGGACTGCTCTTACATCCAGTATCTTTTAGCCTGCTGATGGCATTGGAGAGGAGTCGGACACACCCCAGGAAGCCAGCTCCCTGTTTCTTGTGGATTTTTTTATGGTTCCATACACTGATGGTTATGGAATCCGTCTTGCCAACATATCTAGAAAAACACACATTGGAAGAGTAATTTTAGAAAAAAAGAACTCCTTTTTACTGTGTAGCATTTATGCTTTATTTGGTACAAATTCTGATACATTTTAGTACATTGGTCATGCTCCTTTATTATAAATGCGTAAGTGCTTAAGGCTGAAAAAGTGTTATTAATGAATTACTGTGCTATGATTTTACACAGCACATTAAATTGATATTTCTGCAGCACGAATTAACTACAGACAGCCTCATTAAAACCTATGCGTCAAGCTAATTAATGTACAAAAATTTTAAATTTATGTTTCTAATATTTTGAAGAAAATAAATCATTACAACAAGGACAATCTTTTCTAAAAGCTGGGCTGCACTGCTCCAATAGAGCTTGCTCTAAGCAGTTTTGCTGTGTACCTAACACACAGATGTTGCCACATTCAAACACCTAGAAGCAAGAGATGTAACCCTTTATTTGCAGGTCATTTTTTGTTACTGCAAAAATTAGTCGTCCTCAGCAAATGTGATTCTTCTTGGTAACAAAAAATGAAGCTGCAGTGGCAACCCTTGCACTTCATGTAAGAGATAAATCTCAAAGAGTTTTTACTTATGACCTAAGAAATAACTCACAGATCATAATGCTGGTTCCATTTGGGGTCCAACGTGTTCTTCACAGTGTCAGTTGAATGGCACTGACCTGACCCATCAACAACTATTTTCGCAAATGGGTCAGGAAGTCCTGTGGAAGGGAAAAGGGGCTGTTAAACTCGATGCTTTTTCTTTTCTTTGTTTTGTTTCTTCCAATACAATGCTATCACGAGCTCTTCCCCCCTTAAGCAAGCTGCCATTATCCTAAAACTATTTTAGTAAATCAAAAATGAGTTCCAAATTAAAGAACAAGGTACTTCTGCCCTACGCATTGATATCTGCCATAAATAGTACAAGAATTTAGAAAACAAAAGGTTTTGTTTTCTAAAAGCATAAAAAATGTGCTCAATTTAACAGTGCTTAAGTGGCCCATGCATACAAAAAGCAGGCATTTTGATTCAGTCCTTAAGGTGAGATCCAGACTCCAGCTGGACCCTTGGCAAGTTTTTTTGGTTGGCTGGTTTTTAACAATTACATCCCTATGAGATAGATGCCATTGGTAACCCTCACAAAAAAAAAAAACTGTAAGTAGCAGCCTGCTTGCAGCCTCATCAGCCAGACTTCCAACTTGAATTTGCAAGTCCTTGGTCTTTCCAAGGCTAGAGTCTACATCACCCAAATACAATTCAGAGCAATGTGCATTTATGTAGTAATGCAAGCACGGAACCACAGAACAAATCACACACACAAATGAGCCATGACGGTAATGCACAATCTGCAAACAAACCTGATTAATCAAGAGCGGAAAGTTATACAGTTGGGGCATACTTACTGAAGAAATCTTTCTTTGCAAGATTCTTGGCACATAACACTGCAAAACAAAATACCAGATAAAGAAATCTTAAATCCATAAACAAAACCTTCCAGCAATCATACCAATTACAACAGTACATGATCTGCACTCTTAAAAGAAAGCCAGATATTATATACGAGCATTGTTTTCTTCACCTGTGATTGGAATTTGCACTTACAGAAAGAGAAAAATCCTTTTGCTGCTTTTGTTCTATCGTTGCAAAGTACAGAAGATTTAACGAACATCCCTTCGCATTAAAGCCTTCAAACTTTCTATACTACATGCTCACGCAAGTGCTAAAACAGAATTTTGCTGCCATTATTTCTGAACCCATCCATTTTACAACGAGGACTAAGCAGTTTTTGAACCAAGAATGGCTCTGGGGCTCCTGGAGACAACTTCTGTATGGAGTCCCATCAAAGGCTGCGCAACCTCCTGCTCTTTGCATGCAAAAGGTTTGTGGTACGTTGTAAAAGACGGTATCAGCGGCGTGCTGTACCGGCCCAACACCTCACAAATACAGAAAGGTTTTGGGATGAGTATCACACGGCCTCATTCAGGAGAAAACAGATATACTGGGGGGGGGGAAGGCAAGTTTTCTTCCTTTGGAAGGGCCCCAAACGAGACATCATTTCCCTGTCTCCAATTGTGCTGAATAACAGAGTAGTTCAAGCAAAAATTAGATCAGGAAACTTGCATCAATCTCTATTTCTATTAGGTCTATTACCAGCTACAAGCCTCATTTTGCTTTTCAGTCAGGGCTGCTCAGTATGATCTCAGCAATTCAAGTTGCTCAGTATCCATTAAACTCTTATGGCAGGCCAGGAAAAGTTACCACAGAGCCAAAGATGAAAATATTAGAGCTGTAACTTACCTGAAGCTGAGAGAAAGAGGGAAAGAAGCAAGAAAGACGATTATAAAAGACCCAACTATCTTTGAGGTAGCCTCTTCCCCATCAAGCTCTGATATTCCAGCACGAGAACGAACGCTCAGAAAACATCGAGACGGCCACGTCCCCCGGCACAGACCCCATCCCACCTCACTCCTAGCTTGCAGGCTCACTTGGGGCATTTATACACGTCAGCTCTGGGTTGGACAAAGTGAAGACATGGTAGCAAAAACGTGGTAATTTTTTATCATCATCATTTTTTGTACTTCTGCTAGAATTCCACCTCTCATCTCCGGAGCAATGCCCACCTTCCAAAATACCTGGCAGAATAAAAACTACCTTGCCTCACACGTCAACAGATCGAAGTCTTAACCCAGATGTTAAAATTAGTGTAAAAAATACACAAATCCTTTGGTTTATTAATAATTAAAGCAGCTGCAACAGGAAACCATTATTAGAAGGGATTAAAAACTACGTACTTCTAACACCGGCAAACCGTAGAATCAGAGAAAGCTCCTCTTACGTATCTAATTTCAACAGCTGACCAAAGACAAGAAGGCTGGAGGACTACCGCAGTTTGATTTGAAATCAAACAGGATTACAATCACAGACCGCTGCTCTACGGAAGCGCACCAGAGCAAAGCTTAATTTCCTCTTCCTGTCCTGGGCGCTTTGGAAGAAAAAATACCAGAAAACCAAGGAACGAGCACAGGTAAAATCAGAACCTGGATGTCCTCGTAGTAGCCAGAATGAATTTTAAAGTACCCGTGAGTGGTGGAGCTTTTCCTTTCTTAAAATCAAATAACTCACACTGTGTCCTGTCCCCAGTTCTAAGAATACATTAAGGTGGAAAAGCACGCCATCTGTAACAACCCGAGTACTGTCTGACTGTATAATTATTCCATTTATTCTATATTTCAGGTGTGCTCTCTAGAGCTAAGAAGCCTCCCAAGTTTCATAAGCTATTATTGAAGAATTATATTTTTCATTTAATGCTTTTCCCTCTGCCACAGGCTTTCGGTCCGCAGTAGAGGAGCGCGGCTGCCAATTTTCCAGTTGCGGCCTGTGAAACCCTCTATTTCAGGTTGCAAAAATCATTATTCTTTCTAGTAAGAAAAATACTGCCGCAACAGCTGGTAGCAGAAAGAAACCTTGACGGAGCAGTCTCTAGAAGCAGCCTGCCCAAGAGCGACCGGTGGCTTTGCTCTACTGTTTGCACATTAAACTGACTACGGCAAAAATATTTTCAAGTGCCCTACCGCTTAAAAGCTACACAGTTCGGAATTCCAGTAAAGAAACGGGTGACAAAGGTCACCAACGGGACACTTGGGCACGAAACCATGCCAGCGGCCGGGCAGACAGCCCCTCCTTGCTCTGCAAAGCCGTGCTCGTGCCAGATTTACTTCTTAAACGCATTGCCTCCAACGGGACTTGCGCACGACTGCCAGCTGGGTCTGACTGCTGCTCCTTCAAGCCTGACACCCCTGCACTCGGGCAGATTTAGCTCCAAAGGCTTACAGAGCTATCAATTTTATCCCCCCATCACAGGCGGCTGCCCACTGAGCAGGGGTAGAAGGGGATGGACACTGCTTCGGGAGGCGCTTTGCACAAGCTCTGCGCAAAATCCAGCCTTCGATCCGTCCAGCGTGCTTCTCCTTTTCCTTTTCCTTTCTTCTAAGCCAGTAAGGCTCCTTGTCAGCAGGGGGAATCTCCCCGCGTTTGCTGCAAAGTTACGGAAGGCACCGATTCTCCCGCCTCGGTCATTTGCATTCTGCCTTCTGAAAGTCAACTGACTTGTTTCAGCTCGACACCGGATTTGTTTGGACGGCGCTGCGCATTGCCGCGCGGTGCTGGAGAGCTGCTTTCATACAGCAGAGCCCGAGCACCGCTCAAACAACGTCTTCACATCGAGATTATAATATTTATAAAGGGATGGGAATGTTGTTTTTTTTTTTAAGTACCTGACATTACTGAGATAATTTCAAAGGCTAAATTAGCCAGCTGGGGAAAGTACTAGCGTGAAAGCATATTTGGCAGGAGGTGAAGAAAGGACGAGCCGTAGACAAAGTCGGTATTCACCCTGGGGATGTCTTCAGTGCAGCCTGAGTGTGTGGAGCCGTTCCCGTGCCAGCCCCCGTTGTCCACCCAGCTCCAGAGCAGGGGTGAATCAGCTGCTGTGGCTCGGGAGGTGCCGCGGGAGGGACTGCAGCCAGGTGTAGTAAGAAACGCGTGGCGGCACCGCTGCCTTCACAACCCGGGCTGAGAATTGCATCAGAAAGCCGCTGCTCCACCAGCAGGCGACCCACCTCTGCAGCGGGACCGATCCTCTTCGGGAAGGAGGCCGAGGAAGGGAGCCTGGGCGAGGAACCATTTCGAACAGCCCGAGCGCACAGACCCAGCCTGCAAATCAAAGCCGGGGCGTGCGGGTTCCTCCTCCCGACTCGTCTGCGCCCCAAGGAGAGCGGCTGGCCTGCCAGACAGCCTGCACGTTGCCGTCTCTGCACCACCACCACGTTTATCCACACCTAGCAGGCCCCGTCCCACGGCACGGCACTAAGCCGCTGTAATTGTTTTCAGCTGCACTCTGTAAAAACGAGGCAGTGTCTTGTGACACAGAAGGAAAAATGGTGAGCGATGGAAAGATTCAGTAGGCACCAGCCTGTGCTGGTGCAACAGAGCAGCCAAATCTGTGACTGGGCCGCGTTCACTCACCCTTTGCTCTGTGCTCTGAGTTAAAGCTAAGCACCTCCTTGCTCAAATTAAGGATTTTTGCATGTGGATAGGAGCTGAGCCAACGACAGCATTCAATTTAGCACTCAAGTTGATTCTGAAGACAAGACAAACCAGCATTACGTCCACGTCTGCTGCAGGAACGGGGGGAAGGTCATACTGCAAGATGCCAGCAGGTAAACCTCTCAGCCATCTTCGGCCTTCCTTGGATATTCCAGGTTAATCATTTGTGCCTGTACAAACACGCAGCTGGATTCCAGGATACATTCGTTTTACTTTCTGACAGAAAGTAAACACAAGGCCAGCAGGCTGGTGACGTAGAAAGGACTTTACTTAATATTTACTTCTGTGCAGGCCATCTTGAATCGCACAGATACGCAGCGTGATCGTTAAAAGCATCACGGGCTGTCCGAGTGCTTGGAGATGTAAGCAACAACAATGGAAAGCTTTCTTTGGAGCAGAGGGGAATAGGGATCCCGTCATAAAATGAAACTGAAGTTACTGAATACCAGTGAAAAATAAGAAGGCTGCAAAATGTGATGCAGCCGTGCAATGGAAACGTCGCTGGTAACGCTGCAAAGCCTGCCGGGCTCTTTTGGCTCGCGGAGCTGGCAACCTGTGAGTCGGGTGGGGAGGGCCCGGCGTGTCGGCACGATGACCCCGCGCTGCCTTGCTGCCTGCTCCTCTCGGCAAGGTTCTTCCGTCCTGAAAAGGGCCGCAGAAGACTGCGCAGACAAATAACGTGCTCAAAGCGTAAAGAAAAAATCCCCCAGAAAAAAAAAAAAAAAAAAGAGCGAACATCAGCCATTTACCACATGCTGCTCCAACCCCCCAAGGCACCACAGCCCACAATTAAAATCTTCGCTGAATCTGTTTTATGAAATCGCTTCTCATCCGAACGGTTCGGTGCATTTCGTGTGGAAAATACTCCGAATACCACAAGCCACCCCTCCTGAAACGCCTTTACGAATGGCTCTACTTGGCGTTTCTATTCCCTGCACATAACCTTAAATGAGACTTCACTGCAGATAAACGTCTGGTTTTATTTCTACTACCAGGCAACCCAGGAAGGTTTTTAAGTGTTTTGTTTTTTTTTAAGGCTGACAATCGTTTATGTTTGATGGGGTACAAGAGCAAGTTTAATGGAAAAGGAAAGATGGCTAAAGGCACCAAGTGTGTAAAAATGTGGTTTCTTTGCAGCTAACCACATCACTGAGCTAAAACACCCCATTTTATTCACATATCGAAGCTTAAGTTGTCACCACAAAGGCCAAGGTTTCTATTCTAGTCGTCTGCTTGTTTGCTTTAAGAATACTTTTGGTCTTCCCCTCTGTCTGCTTCAGCCTGAAACGCATAAATCCACAGACTGCTTTAACTTTTCAGTAAGCGAGCCTGAATCGCTGCCGTGCTTAACGCACAGAACAGAAACAACCCCGAAGTTTTACGTTACGTTTGCAAAACAGAGCAGTTACCTGTACAGAACTCATTTTACAGACACGTATGCGTGGATGTGTACACCGAGCTGCCTTCACTAGTGATCTTGGTATCATGGTGCCAAAAAGCTTGCAATCTGACATGTAAGCCACCCAAAAAAACCCAAGGCCCCTCCGACTTCAGGGCTGTGTACGTCACACCCCACCATCTGAAGACTCTGCCTGAACTCAAGCTAGAACTGAATTTAGCTAGCAGATTAAAGCAATGCTTCATTAGAAAACCTCAGCTCTCAGAGAGCTGCTAGATTTGGTACACGAAGCCTTTTTGTGGCCCTTTTGTGTAGGCTGCAGTAAAAATCAAAGCCTCTTTTCAAGGCATGCTTTCCTCGTGGGCTGGAACTTGGCTTCACACAGCCAGTCGCAAACACTAGACAACTTTGAAGAGATCTTCAAAAAACCACACACCCAGAAAAAGCCATTTTTATTAGTCCATTAACATGTCATTAAAGTATCTACTTAGCCCAGAATCAAAATTCCATCCTACCTAAGCATAAAAACGTCATGCATGAGAGCGAGCCCTCGCAGAGCAAACACCACCAAGTTGACAAAACAGAGCGGTTTCATCTCCAGGATTCCTGAGACGTACTCAAACTGAAAAATCCTCTTGGGCACTGACCGACGGTAAGCCTTCACGTCTTACAGACACACACCAGCAAGGGCTGCTTAGCCCTCAAGAAAGTAAATCGGTAAAACAATAAAAATAAATAAACAAACAGCACGGGGCCATTGGAAGAACAAGGCTCGTTAAATTCCCAGTTACCTGAGACTGCATGCAGTACGGCGAGTAAAGCAAGTTTAAGAATGAACTGATACCAACCCTGGAGAAACACTAACGGTTATGGAATTAGCTGCAGATCTTTGCAGGGATTAAACAAAAAGAGGAGATCAATAGGAAGCTGAATTAATGCTGATGTACAGAATCAGAGAAAGGCGCACAGATCAGACAAGTGGAAATAAGCACATCCAATTATCTCTCAGAGTAACACTTTTCTCTTGTTCTCCCTCTGTTCACCCATAACAAATGCCTGACACAAAGGCGAACGCCCAGATTAAATTTTTCATCAAATCCTAGCTATTACATCAGTTTTCTTACAAGTTTGCTATGCTTCCTCTAATCCAGGCCAAGAACCTTCTCCTGTTCTCTACGCGTCTATTTCCCAGTCAGATACCAAGCGCCAGAACCCCAGCCGCTGGAGCATTACAGCCTCAGACCTCAGAGCAGGAGCCACCCATGGACCTTATTTGCCCCTCGTACAACGGGGCAATTTCCAGCTGCACTGAACTCCTCCTTCTCACTCAAGCTGTAGTTCCAGGGGCTTTGGTGGTGGTGATGAAGGCAAACCTTTCATAAACTGCTTCTTCATCACCTTTGGCTAATTATTCATCTTGGCCCTGCAGCGATTTCTTAGTTGTAGGGGATACAACCAGAGGTATTGGGGCAAGAGTGAGACCGTGCCTTGCGAAGCCTCCTCTGCCTTCAACAAAGTGCCCCTGCAGCACCAGCCACCCTCGCCGTCCTTTACCTTTTCCTTGCAGACCACCTCCCAACACGTTCAAAGCGCAACCATGTTCTTCGAGCACTGGAGTTCAAGAGGTAAGTTACCAGTCAATGTCCCCATTTTACAGCAGCTGCAAAACCCATTCTCAAAGAGAGCCGCTCCCCAAAAACACCCCATTGCTCACAGCTTTACCAGAGAACACGTTAACAGCAGGGGAAGTCAGATGGAACTACCCTACAGCTTAAAAAAAGTCCTCAGCCACCACCAACACATCTGCCAGGATCACAACCAAGTGGAATAAATAATTCTATAGAGATTTACCAAACGCAGTCAAGTTTTTGTTTTGGTAAGATGCCCACAAACGGCCTCCCAGTTCCTTGAAAACAGAGCAAATGCTCGGGCTTCAGCGATACTGTCAGCTTCTGTATATGCAAGTAAGAAAGAGAAACAACTGGAAAGAACTCAAATTTTTTGTTAAAACCATACAGAATAATATTCTATTCTCAGGGCAAATTCAATCTCTTAGCTGACAGCTAAATAAAACAATTTCAATAACAAAATTCCTACTGGAAACACAAAACGGCATTTTACAGCTACTCCCCATTTCATTGTGCAAGCGTTAGCTACTGGGAGCAACACAGCTCTGCGCTGCTTCCCTTACACATCTTGCATCTCCCACCACACAAACCTGAATAATTTATATTTTTAAGCAAATAGTATTGCTCAAGATAGGCTTATCTGCACGGCTTGCACTTACTTGTGCTCACATTTTGAAACAGACACCAACGTGCATTGTGCAAGATCAGTGCTGTGAAGCTGAAAGCGTGCCACAGGACTGACTATGGGGCTCAATTTTCTTAAATGACATTAGAACTAAGGAATAAAACTGTGTTGAAGTCTTAATACTTAGCTTTTATAGTTACCCAAGTGCTGAAAAAGCATCTGGAAAAAAATTCCTGAAGCATGAAAAACATGTTCCTCCACCCACATGCACTCATAACTCAGATTCCAAACTGAATTTTACTCAGATTGCCAAAAATATTTTGCACTTTTAACACTTGGAGTTTACAAAGCACCTTTTGCAAAGCCATACAAGTGTCAATACCTGACAGGACTGAACTCTCAGCCTAACACTGCTCACAAAGAGAGCCGGGATCGAGCCCAAAGCCAGTCCCATTCCATACCCTCAGTAAACTACAGGTCCTTTCTGGAGAAAAAAAACCAACAATCCAAATCTTCAGACATATATACTTGTTTCTGTGCAAAACACCAGATGAACACCAGTGCATTACAACGGAAATACAGAAAAAACATATCCACTCTAGAGATGAATACAAAACTATGCTGCTTTTCACTACCACTTTGGCAGAAATTGCATTTTAACTAGCTGACTCTCCTTTCTGAGAAGGAAAGCCCCTGTGCAGCACGGCCTACTGCTAAGTCAGCGTTTAATTTAGGTGTGTTTCATTTAATGCCTCTGATCTCCATTTCCATAAGTTAAATGTCTAAAGCGTTCAACACCTTATTTTCATTATCAAAAAGAAGCTTACGAGGACGCTCCTTTGCAGCCGATCATTTGCTTACTAATTCAGTACATAAAAGGCTTTTCAATAAACATTATGTTCACTATAAAACCCAGAACTTTAGATTCCCCTCCGTGCAGATATTCTCTGTGGGGCTACCCATACCATTAGCACAACTGTATTTTTTATAACCAGTTTGTGAGACTCCAGTTACAAGCGCATTTATACACTAACAGCAGCTTTCCCCCCCACAAAACGCCATCCAATTAATGGACCTGGAGTTTTTACAAGACATTCGTTTCCGAAGCCTGATAGGAAAACCTGCCCAACTGCTCTCTGCTGCTTTATAAAGGAGGGAAAAGTGTAAAACAAAAGACCAAAACCAGAAGCAAGACATTTGAGGATGTTTACCACGTGGCTAAAATTAGCGGACCATGCAACCACACCAATTAAAACAGATCCAGCCTTGGGGTCCTGTCCACGGAGCAAAACATTTCTGAAATGATGGGACAAACGGAACCACGGCTCAGCTGTTCTACCCGAGGCTACAGGGAACTACAGCTACTGTATTTTCCGACCCAGCATTATCTCCAGCTCTCTTTACATACATGCAGTCCAGCTTCAAACTATCTTCCTGTTTTGCAGAAGGCAGAAAAAAGTCTGACCTTCCAGTGCAAAACATGCAAAAGCTGCAAAAGCAGAAACATGGTATTGAAAATCTTGGCAAGGTTTGACATTGCAATAAAAACACTAAATTTCAATGAAATAATAAAAAGTCTAAAATTACCAAGCTAAAACTAAGCATATTTCTCACTTTAAAACCTAAAAGGTGTTTTGTATCTCCAAAGAGTGGTTGGTGTTTAAACGTAGTCCTTCATATATGGGTAGGGTCAATATTTCAACCAAGCAATTTGACTGTAAAACACTGTTCTAGGGGAGGAAAAATGAACACAATTTAACACATTCTTAATCTCAGTTTTAACACTAAGATTTGTTTTTCCAGACAGAACCAATATTTAGCTTCTTTGATATCTCACAGCAATTAAATATAGCACAAATCAACTTTAAGGAAGAACATTTTCCAATGAGGGTATTTTAATAAACAGTAAAAAAAAAAAAAAAAGTCTGGTTTTCATCAAACATTAAGCAGATTGCTTAAAAGCAAGAACATTGCTATTTCAAAAAGGAATGGTGTGAAGTCATGTGTAAGTTGTAAACTATGTAAACTATTAGTCATGCAGGTTCAGATGTATCACTAGAACAGTTTTAGTTAAACAATTCACACGAAAAAACGCCTTAAAGCTAAATTTCCAGGTTGGGCCCTAGTCAGGGCAGGGCTGCTCAACTCAGGGTTAACCTAGAGCTGCACAGTGAACCACGGAAAGGAAGCTGGCAAGGGAATTGCTTGGGTGAGCTAGGATGCTGCTGATGGTGACATTAATCGCCAGCAAAGGAAAAACAACAACAAAGTCTTTGAAAACACAAAGTAAGGAACAACCAATTTTGCTAGTTATTTTTAAAACTTGAATTTAGAAGTATCAAACCACCACCACCACCACGTTTAAGCATATTCAAGAACCTACACTTCTTCATTCATTCTTAAAACATCTGAGTGAAGAAATTCCAATGTAGAACTCCAGCAGAAATTTAGCCTACACAATAGCTGGTAAATAAAAAGAACAGACTTTGGGAAGAAAAAACATATACTGGGTTTAAGCTGTTTTTCTAAAACTCAGGCTCATTTTGTGTTTCTTTAAAAGCTCTTGCAATAAATATTTGCTCGAAATCTTCTGCAGAGAATAATATTCATCAAGCACCTCTTCTAGCACTACTACAGCTTCAGTAACTGTTACCAGACCAAATTCCAGTGGATACTGGATGGCTTTTCAACAGGCACTGTCAACACCCTAGAATTCTTTCATAAGTAAATGAAAAGCATTCCTGATATCAAGCAAGGCATCAGTACCATATCAGTGCTTTAACATCACGCACCTGAGTAACAAATGACTTAGAATATGGGTATGGAAAAATACCCTATGTGCTAGAAATTCAGGAAAATGTCTAACTGAGGTATACTGAGTGCTTTTTGGCGTGTTTGGATAGGAAGATAAAACGCCACAAGCCGTGTCATATATGCTGCTCCAAGCTACAGGCCCCGCCACCAAAAAACCCTTTTTCATGCTCTTACAGCTTTTGCCTTCCTTATTTGCAAATCTGTTGTTCATTTTGCGGTAAGCATGATAACAAACAGATGAGATGGAGGAGTACTTTCTGAACAGAGCGCGAGCGAGCGCCGATTTAAAAATCAGGGCATTGAAAGCCAATACTCAGCGAAGAGTTAACAGCGTGCAAAAGCCTCTAGCAACGAGTTCATTTTGTTCTGGGCTACTTAGCAAAGGGTCAGCCAAAAATTGAACCAGCTGGAATTCATTCAGAAGTACTTCTTGCTTCCCAGAGCTCCCCGGGCTGCAGTTATCAACCTGAGGGTAACAAGCGCACGGATCATCAGGATCGAGCTGGTGCTCGAAAGAAGTGGCACAGCCTAATGGCCCGTAATAAACGACGTTTTGATCCTAACTTGGACCTTAGGACTGAGTTATAAACGCTCCTAGTGTCTTGTGGGAAAAACTGTAGGATTTGCCCAAGGTAGATGGAATTAAAGAATTCTACCGACCTCTCTGTTCGGTGATTACCTTGTTACCAGCTCCCGTACACGTAACGCTCAGTGAACCCTTCTAACCTCAGTCCTTCTGCTGTAGATGCTGTCAATACAAAACAGACGGTATGGAATACCGAAGTGGGAAGATTACCTGTTGTTTTTTAATCAGTTAAATAAAGACACTATCACAAAAAACCTCCCAGAGTAGTTCAAAGTAGATTTAGATACCTTGCTGTAGGAAAAGACACCTCAAACGCCCAGGTAAAGT
The DNA here is from genome assembly GCF_013377495.2 of Cygnus atratus. NCBI lineage: Eukaryota > Metazoa > Chordata > Aves > Anseriformes > Anatidae > Cygnus > Cygnus atratus. The sequence goes on along the minus strand of NC_066376.1, from coordinate 3,835,562 downwards.
TTCAAAAGTAATGATTATTTAAGCACTTAAGTTACAAAAATGGAAGAATGACTCCAGGAATTCAAACGCAAGTTAAAGGTGCACAGTTTAAATTCAGAAAAAGAAAAATTTTGTTTGCTCAAGTTAAATTCTTGGCATCGCTTCTGATTTTGAATGAAGTACATTGGCTGGTTTAGAACACTGGTTTTAACTCCTGGAAAAACTGAACTCCACAATCTTAGATTTGTTTGCTAATTATTCAGTCCGTTATAATCCCTTTCAACATCCGCTTGAGATGTTACAAACTGCTCCTCGCTTTCTTTATGCATTTTTTTCCCCTCATTTGTTCAGAGAGCTCAGCCTAAACCCTTCTTGTTTGCAAATGAAATAAAAAAAACACAGGAAGCCCTAAACACACGACAGTGTTTATTCCTGGCTGGTGAAGGGCACCAGCATTAAAAGGTGAGCGGTGACCCTGGCTACCTGCCAGTGGCAATGCACGTCTCGGCTCGCTGCTCGGGCCTGGTGCCAGATGCTGAACACCGAGGGGATGTGGGGACAAGTCGGGGGGTGACAGCGGTGG